>NC_064303.1:27498611-27798611 GCF_023373825.1 Bactrocera dorsalis | reverse complement strand
TGTTTTTCACCCAAATAAAAAAAAAATTGTTTAAACTATAAAACACGTATTTCATTTCTATCCGAAATCTATTAGAAACGATACAGTTTTTCCGTTTTTACTTAGTTGAGTTATAAAGGGTTAATAGAGACAGGATTGATTGTTCTCCATTGAGACTAATCAATATATTCTTAAACTATTTAACTAGGAGGATGGAGTCATATGTAGAAGTTCACGCAAGTGAGGAAAGTTCTCTGATCGCCATTCACTTGGGAGTGGCCAGAAACGATTCTTTTACATATGACTCAAGCAGCTCACGACTTCCGGTCTTTGACCAAGTATCCTCTGGGTAGCCTAAGAACATCCGTTTGAAGGCGAGCTAACGTGAGAAGGCGAAATATCCCCTACATAGGGTTGTGCGCTGGGTTTGGGACCCGCCACGTAAAAAAAAAAACAACCCCAGCGAATAGCAACAACCAGCCTCGGATGAGAGACCCCCCTTTTGATGACGACCATGGAAAACGAAATAAGGACTACGAATTGAGGGCATGCACCTGGAATGTCCGGTCCCTTAATTGGGAAGGTGCCGCTGCCCAGCTGGTTGATGTCCTCGTGAAAATAAAGGCTGACATCACCGCCGTCCAAGAAATGCGATGGACGGGACAAGGACAAAGACGAGTAGGTCCTTGTGGCATTTACTACAGTGGCCATATAAAGGAGCGCAAGTTTGGTGTTGGATTCGTGGTGGGAGAGAGACTCCGTCGCCGAGTACTATCATTCACTCCGGTGAATGAACGTCTAGCCACAATCCGCATCAAAGCGAGGTTCTTCAACATATCGCTGATTTGCGCCCACGCCCCGACGGAAGAGAAGGACGATGTGACCAAAGATGACTTTTATGAGCGCTTGGAGCTCGCTTATGAGAGCTGCCCCCGCCACGATGTTAAAATCGTGCTTGGCGACTTCAACGCCAGGGTGGGCAAAGAAGGTATCTTTGGCACTACGGTCGGTAAATTCAGCCTCCACGAGGAAACATCCCCAAATGGGTTGAGGCTGATCGACTTCGCCGGGGCCCGAAATATGGTTATCTGTAGTACTAGATTCCAGCATAAGAAGATTCATCAAGCTACCTGGCTGTCTCCGGATCGAAAAACTACCAACCAGATCGATCTTGTTGTGATAGACGGAAGACACGTCTCCAGTGTTTTAGATGTGCGTGCGCTCCGAGGTCCTAACATCGACTCGGACCACTATCTTGTTGCAGCTAAGATTCGCACCCGCCTCTGTGCAGCAAAAAACGCACGCCAACAAACACAAGGAAGGTTCGACGTCGAGAAGCTGCAATCACAACAGACAGCCGAGCGATTTTCTACTCGGCTTGCACTCCTGCTCTCTGAGAGCACTCGTCAACAACTCGGTATAAGGGAACTGTGGGACGGCATTTCAAACTCCTTACGTACAGCTGCATCCGAAACCATTGGTTTTCGGAAGGTGCAAAAGAACAGCTGGTACGACGAGGAGTGCCGTGTCGCAGCGGAGAGAAAACAGGCTGCCTACCTCGCAACGTTACGTTCGACCACAAACACGTGCGGGATGGGATAGATACCGAGAGTTGAAGAGGGAAGCGAGACGCATTTGTAGACAGAAAAAGAAAGAGGCCGAAATGCGTGAGTACGAAGAGCTTGATAAGCTGGCCGACAGGGGTAATGCTCGAAAATTCTACCAAAAGATGCGGCGGCTTACAGAAGGTTTCAAGACCGGAGCATACTCATGTAGAACCCCCCAAGGTGATCTAGTCACCGATGCCCAGAGCATACTTAAATTATGGAGGGAACACTTCTCCAGCCTGCTGAATGGCAGTGAACACACAACGCCAGGAGAAGACGAACCCGATTCCCCAATCGATGACGATGGAAAAGACGTTCCATTGCCCGACCAAGAAGAAGTTCGAATAGCAATTACCCGCCTGAAGAACAACAAAGCGGCGGGGGCGGATGGATTGCCAGCCGAGCTATTCAAACACGGCGGCGAAGAACTGATAAGGAGCATGCATCAGCTTCTTTGTAAAATATGGTCGGACGAAAGCATGCCCAACGATTGGAATTTAAGTGTGCTATGCCCAATCCATAAAAAAGGAGACCCCACAATCTGCGCCAACTACCGTGGGATTAGCCTCCTTAATATCGCGTATAAGGTTCTATCGAGCGTATTGTGTGAAAGATTAAAGCCCACCGTCAACAAACTGATTGGACCTTATCAGTGTGGCTTCAGACCTGGTAAATCAACAACCGACCAGATATTCACCATGCGCCAAATCTTGGAAAAGACCCGTGAAAGGAGAATCGACACACATCACCTCTTTGTCGATTTTAAAGCTGCTTTCGACAGTACGAAAAGGAGCTGCCTTTATGCCGCAATGTCTGAATTTGGTATCCCCGCAAAACTAATACGGCTGTGTAAACTGACATTGAGCGGGACCAAAAGCTCCGTCAGGATCGGGAAGGACCTCTCCGAGCCGTTCGATACCAAACGAGGTTTCAGACAAGGCGACTCCCTATCGTGCGATTTCTTCAATCTGCTGCTGGAGAAAATAGTTCGAGCTGCAGAACTTAATCGAGCAGGTACAATCTTTTATAAGAGTGTACAGCTGCTGGCGTATGCCGATGATATTGATATCATCGGTCTCAACACCCGCGCCGTTAGTTCTGCTTTCTCCAGACTGAACAAGGAAGCAACGCAAATGGGTCTGGCAGTGAACGAGGGCAAGACGAAATATCTCCTGTCATCAAACAAACAGTCGTCGCACTCGCGACTTGGCACTCACGTCACTGTTGACAGTCATAACTTTGAAGTTGTAGATAATTTCGTCTATCTTGGAACCAGCGTAAACACCACCAACAATGTCAGCTTTGAAATCCAACGCAGGATAACTCTTGCCAACAGGTGCTACTTCGGACTGAGTAGGCAATTGAGAAGCAAAGTCCTCTCTCGACAGACAAAAACCAAACTCTATAAGTCACTCATAATTCCCGTCCTGCTATATGGTGCAGAGGCCTGGACGATGTCAACAACAGATGAGTCGACGTTGCGAGTTTTCGAGAGAAAAGTTCTGCGAAAGATTTATGGTCCTTTGCGCGTTGGCCACGGCGAATATCGCATTCGATGGAACGATGAGCTGTACGAGATATACGGCGACATTGACATAGTTCAGCGAATTAAAAGACAGCGGCTACGCTGGCTAGGTCATGTTGTCCGAATGGACGAAAACACTCCAGCTCTGAAAGTATTCGACGCTGTACCCGCCGGGGGAAGCAGAGGAAGAGGAAGACCTCCACTCCGTTGGAAGGACCAAGTGGAGAAGGACCTGGCTTCGCTTGGAATATCCAATTGGCGCCACGTAGCGAAGAGAAGAAACGACTGGCGCGCTGTTGTTGACTCGGCTATAATCGCGTAAGCGGTGTCTACGCCAGTAAAGAAGAAGAAGAAGATTTAATTTGCTTAAACTTCTTAAAAGTAGGGGTATGCGAATCCAGTTCGATTCGAGTCGAATCGAATCCTTAGATTCGATTCGATATTCGAGTCAAATATCGAATATTTCGAATAGTTCGAACTATTCGAACTACTCGAATTTTTCGAACTATTCGAATAATGCGAATATATGGATCGAATCTCGGATCTCCTTCAGTATTGAGCTTAAAAAAATTCCAAGCAGGACTGCGATGTGTTGAAGACACAACCTCATTATTACTTCCCACACCAATTTCAGGTTCCACTTCCATAATCACACTTTCCTCTTCAGAATTATTGGAAGACATTTATTTAATTAAAAAAAAAATAACCAACGTTTGATTTTTTGAAAATTTTAAACGAAAATGACAAATGTACGTCAGATGCATGACAGAGATTCAGATACTACTGACGCTAATTAAAAAATCATGCAAATAGTCAAATATTAAAATTATTCGAATAATGCGAATATTCGGGTCGAATCTCGAATCGAATAATTCGGTTCGATGCGTCGAATAATTCGAAATTTTGAATATTCGCATGCCCCTACTTAAAAGTACTTAAAATCTACAAGTGTATGGAAGATCCAAAATGTGAATTCGTTTTAAGCGTCTAACATCCATACTGTTGTCTAGTAAATTTATTGCCAGTAAGTTTTCATGATTAGAAAATCTATCTAAATACTTTCGACAAGATTTGCTGATTTCGTCTTTAACAAAAGGTATATTGAAGTCTTTGTGGATTTCGAAGTTGCTCACATACCAAGGAGCAGTTACAATGCTTCTAGTTTGTGTAGTGCTTAAAGTTTTCGATTGATATCTTTGGAGGATTTCAATGTTGGATATACTCGCCGTACCCCATAACTGCATTGCATTCGTCCATACTGGCTTAAGGATTGACTTGTAAAGTCGTACTTTATTTTCAAGGCTAAGTTGTGATCGCTGACATTTTTTAGTTTTAAATTTGAGCTGCTTCGTTTTTTGTGTGTGTCTTCCAAGTGAGTCGTCTGTCCAAATAAAGACCAAGATATTTCACAGTTTTACTTTCAGATGTTATGGAGCCATTTAATGTTACGTGGGGACATTCCTTAGTCCTTAACGTAAACGTTATTTGAACAGATTTCTGTGTATTTACTTCTATTTTCCAATTCTTTAGTCATTTTTCGACAATATTAAGTTGTTCTTGTAAGTGAAGTGAGGGATCACTAGGATTAAAACTGGTGGCGATAAATGCCGTATCATCAACATAAGTTGCTACCTCTAAGCCATTAGCGATCGATAGGTCAGCTGTAAATATTGTATATAACACGGAGCCCAAGACGCTCCCTTGGGGAACTCCAGCAACAATTGAATAAAGATCAGAAAATGAATGTAAATGGCAAGCAAAAGCTTTGGCTTTCTCTTGTTTATCTCTGCATCTGTGACCATAACTATTTTCTATAATCATGTTTCTCCACAGGTTATGTTCAGGGTCGTTTGCATGGGGATCTAAATTCCTTACATACTCTGATGTTTCTTGATCTTTTATTTCTCGCAGTTTGAACTTCAAATCATTGGTTGTCTTGTTCAAAATTCTTTTGTCAAGAGGACTCCGATTAATTTGCCATATTTTCCTGAGTAATCTTTTCTCTTTTATTAGCCGTCTTAATTCAAGGGGAAGAAATGGTTTTTTAACTCCATTAACACTTATTGTAAAGTGAAAAGAAATCACGCTTCATGAATAATATTTGTAAGATTTTCAACTGCTAAGTCAATCTCATCGCCAGATTTTAAGAGTATATCTAAACTAGTTCGATTCACAAGCCAGTTTCTAAATGCTGCTATATCCGTATTTTGCGTAATAATCTTGTATGGTTTTTTTATACTTGACACAGTAGTCCCAAAAGTTATAATTATTGTGGAGTTGGTGTTGTGATATACCTTTGTACACAGCAAAATCTAACAGGTCCGGTCTTTTTCCAGGGGCACTAGGCCAGAATGTAGATTTTTCGGTAGAAATAGTTGAGTTGAACTTTGTTATACATATCATTAACTACTTCATCTGGATCTATTTTAATATCCCAGTGCACTGCAATAACAGCAAGTGCACTCAGCCGCTCATTGCCCATACACACTGCGTGGTAATGTTTTTATTCTTTTTAAGGTTGAAGAAGTTCTTTCGAAGGAAGCGGTCCTCACTGGAAGAGTTGGTAAAATTGTAAGCAGGTAGTGAATATTTTTAAAATACGTTGCATCGCAATGTTGCAGTAATTTCAACACTTCTTTGGTTGGATCTATTGTTGATAAGCTGGCACACCACAATCGATACTTTGATTTTAATGCTGTCATTGATATTTGCTCCTCGAAGTAAATAGTTAAATTTTTTAATTCTTCGGCATTATCAATTGCAGCAAAACCTGGGAGTAGAATTTGAAATGACGAGAGTATATCCTCATTCACTAATAAACGTTCTGTCATGTTTTGAATCAGAGCATCAACGCATGGAATAAATATTGTAACTCTGAAGTGGCTTTCAGGGGTTGTGCAAGGTGGATTAGCACGAGTAGTTTGACGCGAAGTCACTCTAGGCACTACAAGATCTATGTCATAAAAATCTTTAGACATTTGTGATGCTGTTTGGAAAATATCGTTGAAAAAACCATCCGCTGTTTCTCTTATCTGGTGCAGAGTTCTTATTAATTCTTTGGCTCGGTTCATTGCTGATACAAAATCCATAGATTTTTCTTGGAGTTGCACAGACAGTGGCAGCGTTAAGCTGAACAATTGCTCACAGACTCACAGACAATAGACTAAGCAAAAAATCGCTTTTCTCTACCGCTGCTAAGAAGGCTGATGCTTTAGACGAAATGGACCATGTCTTACTCGAAATTATTTCCAAACTTAGTACAATGAATTTGAAAAGCTCCACAAAGCTTATAATGCTTTCATGCCTTTCTATAAACCTTGTTTCACAAAGGCGAACAAGTCGTCTTTTTTTGCTTTCTGGTGCGTGCTTCTGTATAACGTCCTGGAAAGTTGTGTTTGCATTTGAATGGTTTCTAAATAAATTTGCTATTTCACTGACAATACCAAGGCAGTTCCGTATTGAAGGTAATGACATAGTATTAGAAAGCGCAAGGTTCAATCGGTGACTAGCGCAATGAACATATCGTGCTTTTGGATACAGTTGTCTTATCCTGGTTTGCACTCCACTTAAATGCCCTGATATGTTTGCTGCTCCGTCATATCCCTGGCCAACCAACTTCGCCATATCAAGATGGAGATCTGTACAACGCTTAAGTATGACTTTTGATAAGTTTTCAGTCACCGTCTAGTGTAGTTGCGTACGACTGTTATAGGTTTGAGTTGAGTTGTGTATAAGAGTTTCAAAAGATTCAGTCAGTGATAAATCTTTTTTATTTGCGATTTATTTAAAAAATTTCCTTATTTCGGGGGGGGCTTCAGCCCTCTAGCCCCCCCCCCCCCCCCCTGGCTACGTGCCTGCCCAAAAGTTATAATTATTGTGGAGTTGGTGTTGTGATATACCTTTGTACACAGCAAAATCTAACAGGTCCGGTCTTTTTCCAGGGGCACTAGGCCAGAATGTAGATTTTTCGGTAGAAATAGTTGAGTTGAACTTTGTTATACATAATTTTTTGATAAATTATGCAGCCTTTATAACTGGCAGCATGGTTCTCGAAACAATTAGCACATTTAGCTGGAATGTTTTTGTCTTTTGGACAGTTGTCACTTGGGTGTTGTAGCGAACATTTAACACATTTACATTTTTTATTGCAAAATGATTTTGTGTGGCCGAATTCCTGGCAACGAAAACATTGAACGATATCGCTTACCTTCTTTGGTGATTCTATATTAACAACAGCGTTCCCAATATATTTTACGTTTTAAATTTCCGCGTTAGTATTATCTGGCTCAAGATCTAAGAAAAACATATTTAGTGGCTCCTTAGTAATGCGACTTTTTATGTTATTAACACCTCGAACAGCTTGCCCAAGCAGCTCAACCTCGGCTTTAATTGTTTCCAATGGCGTAATGTTATGATGACTTTTGATTACTACGCGAAAGGCTCTGTCTTGCTTTAGTTGAAACGTATGAAATTTAATATTATCATTTCTCATCACTTTGATGAGTTCTCCATATTTATCGACCGTCTTAACCATGTTTCTTACATTACCATCACGTTCCGATTTATAGCTGAATTCTTTGACATTAGTTTTAGTTTTAAAATGAAATTAGTGGTCTATTAACACTAATTTCACAGACGTCGCCTATAAAACTGGTGGGGGTTTTGGAGTTTCCAATATTTCACTTCTCTCACGCTCTTGTTCAACTGCATTTTTATCATTGATTATATTATCAGAGTTTGTATTCTTCGTGAATGGGTCTCCATCATCGTTATTTAAAATATTGAACTGGTTAACATCATTTGAAGTGCATGCGCCATAATCCAGCGCCGGTTGTTTTCTAGCCACATTTAATGACAGGTACTTATTATTGTAGTTATTGTTTTTAGCGAACAAAGAGGTGTGTCACAATTTTTTTTTTTGGTTTTAGAAAAATTATTTTGCGATTGATTATTTATTTTGTCACTAAGCACGAGTCTATTTTCCACTGAAATCTCTAAATATATACATATATTAGCATATTTAATAAAGGGAGCAAAAACACTTAAATATTCTACTAAATTCCATATCTGTTGTTCAGAAGGCACAAAAGCTACAAAATAATCAATCACCTTAGTATTTACTTAGGACTAGTATAATTATTTATGGAAATTTATAATATTTGTGTTTAATTTATGTTCATTCTGAATGATGTCAAGTGGTTTAACCAGTATATTAATTCCAGTGTTGCCATAAAATTGTATTTGTCGTGATATTACAATACAAAATTTTCGAAGAACTTGATTTGATCAAAGTTAAGAAGGTGGCGGAGTCTTCTGTCAGGAACTCTCCATCACTCTACTTACAGACTACCAGACCACTAGACCATTATAGCGTATTTCAAGCAAAAGCTGGAACTGAACGGCTATACTGACTTTTTGCTCGCTAACTGTGCGCTCAAAACGAATACTTGGAGTCCATGACCACATTGAAAATAGCATCAAGCTTCTTCTTCGGTGACAATAGAATCGCTGGAAACTGCAAAGCCGGAAAGCTTAATAGGAAGGGCACCCATTCCTCATTTGAATCTGATTGGATGTGAGTCGGTTTTCCGATTTCTTCCTTCTTGCATTCTGATACCACTCCTTTGGACCTCCAGTGAGCTTAGCAAGCTCTGGTTATAAACCAGAACTTGTGCTCCTTATGGTCCAGAGGAAACAGCAAAAGGTTCTCCGAACTATTGACTCTTAGCAAAGCTAATCTCGCCGCAATTGTAGGCGTTCTGACTGGACACTGTGCAATAGGCTTACACGCGTTGCGCCTAAATATTCTGTCGGACGCTCTTTACCGTATCTGTATGTCAGCGAATCTAGCGAAGTGGCTGGAATTGATATTAACTGTCTTACTAAATTTGTGGTGAGCTAACTTTTTAGAAGTTTCTGGGTAACACACAGAACGAATATATGGTATGTCCAAATTCTATCGATTGTGGATTAACCGCACGACTTAATCTGACTCTATATATTTTTAACTAAGAAGTCATCAGTCACTATGTCATCTTCATTTATCTTCTAAGGACTTTGGCGATATTTTTGCTTCTGGTAGAATTTATCTCTTTTATTCTTGTGGGACGTTTTCTGAAATTCAGCATCAATTCATCCTTATAAATGATCTTGGTACAGCCCTGATTTTACCTTTCCCAAGTACTCAATGCAGATCACACATGTGAATCCCAGAAGCAGTTCCTGTAACGTTCCTTTTCGAACATTCAATCGGCGGTCTGTCAAAGGACCTTTATTACGAGTTTTTGTAGCGAAAGAATTCTGCTATTTTAACAATCTTTGGCCGAATAACTCGGGTGCGCTCCGACGGTTTCGAGAACGGCTGAACCAATCTTCATTTTCAGAAGTTGTTCGATGTGGATTTGGAAAGGAAATAAAAAAAAACCTTATACTTTTCATAAGAAAAATTGGAAATTTCTAAAAAGTAACTTTTTTCCATACAATTTTTTTTTTTTTATTTTTCAATATTTTGATTTGTAAATTATTTGAATCGTTCAATTTCGGTCGCTTGCTTTTTTAATTCGGCAATTTAAAAGAAAAATTATTGAAAATTATTCAGTGAAAACTTTAGGTGTGTTTCAGACGAAGTGATCAATTACAGATTGAAATTCGTTACGAAGCCACGAAGAGGTCGCGCTAATATCGGTCGGCGTTCTTTTTGCCATCAACGTATGGCACACCTAGGCACATGAACGAGTACTCCCAGGATGCGATGACATACGTGTGGAACTATGGATCGCGGTCACTCAACAAGCGATCGTCACGATGTCCCAGCACGACTTTTCAAACACGATGTTTGGTTTGACTCCATATGCGGTTTGAGACACAATTTTCTTCGAAAAAAATAAACACACACAAATACATTTTTATTAACAGATCTAAACATATATTGTTTAACATAACTTTTTTATTACATTATATACATATAGTAAAAGCCGAGAAAATCAAGAGTCAAAATAAAGATCTTTATGAAAGCCAACTTGTGGGTGGCAACGATGATTAACAACAACATAGCCAGGCCCACATTTTGGTTCCAAGGTTAAAAGACTTGGAAGAACGTTGAAATGATTTGCTTCTTGTTGATACATCATCTGTTGTTGTCGTGGCAGTGAATATACTCCCATACACAGCAATATAATCACTAACTGCAAATAAAGTTACGCATCTTGAATTGTTTTTGTTTGCCGAAGCGTTTGCAGATAACCCGAAGAAGATGACGCCGATACCGCTTCACGTACTACTGAAGATGGGCAAGTAACTCGACTGAATGGTCTTCCACGACTAAGCTTTAGACGAGCGGTCAACTAGCTAACATATTTAAACAAATAATGTTTGGGTTACCACATATTTTTACTTTTTTGGACTATATTCTTTTTTAATTTTTTAATAAATACTATGCAGAGATTTGTGACTTAACTTTTATACTCTTGTAACCAGTTGCTACAGAGTATTTTAGTTTTGTTCAGCACGGTTGCACGTATCACTTAAAACTAAGAGAGAAAGATATAGGGTTATATATATATAAATGACCAGGATGACGAAAAAAGTTGAAATCCGCGAGGAAACATGCACAAATGGGTTGAGGCTGATCGACTTCGCCGGGGCCCGAAATATAGTTAACTGTAGTTCCAGCACAAGAAAATACATCAAGCTGCCTGGTTGTCTCCGGATCGAAAAAGCCGAGGTCCTAACATTGACTCGGACCACTATCTTGATGCAGCCAAGATTCGCACCCGCCTCTGTACAGCAAAAAACGCGACTAACAGAAGGTTTCAAGACCGGAGCATACGTTGCAGAACTTATTGTGGCAGGTACAATATTCTATAAGAGTGTGCAGTAAAGTTCACTCTCGACGAACAAAAACCAAAATCTATAAGTCACACATTATTCCCCTTCTGCTATATGGTGCAGAGGTATGGACGGTGACAACAACTGATGAGTTGACGGTGCGAGTTTTCGAGAGAAAGGTTCTGCGAATGATATATGGTCCTTTGCGCGTTGGCCACGGCGCATATCGCATTCGATAGAGCTGTACGACATATACGACGACATTGACGACATAGCGGTTACTCTGGCTAGGTCATGTTGTCCGAATGGACGAAAACACTCCAGCTCTGCTCCTGCTCAGTACCCGCCGAGGGAAGCAGAGGAAGAGGAAGACCTCCATTCCGTAGGAAAGATCAGATGGAGAAAGACCTGGCTTCGCTGAGAATCTCCAATTGGCGCCACGTAGCGAAAAGAAGAAACGACTGGTGCGCTGTTGTTAACTCGGCTGTAATCGCGTAAGCGAGAGAGAAGATAAGGTATAAAAATTTTTCATACATATATCTATACTTTTTTTACATAATCGCAGTATTTATGTGAAGACTTCAAACAACCAAGATTTGGGGTTTTTATTTTTATCTAGTAAGGAGTTCCATCAACCTTTACATACTCGTGGTCGATTAAATCAAACTAATTTTCTAATAAATCGATCTGGCTTATTTTATGTTGAATGTTCAGAACTTTTTGGAGCCAATCATAGATTTTTATCTTTTTTATTTTTATCCAGTAAGAAAATTGTTTCCTTTCACGAAATTTAGTGCAAACTTATCTTCTCTATTGTTTTCCTATTACCTTACTCTTGTCTTCTATAATTTTTTTTGTCAATAGTGACTATATATAATGGTATCTAAGAAAAGAAAACAAAAATACTTGTTTTTAGCCCACCTTAATACATATGGGCATTTTTCAGTGTTTGCCAATTTTTTTTCAAGCTCAATACTACTTGCATTTAATGGCAACCATGTCAATAAGACACTGGATGAACTACTTCAAATTTGAACAAAGAATATATGAACGTATAATATGTACACAATGTAAGTTTTAGAAGACTGTATTTAAATTAGACAGTGATCCATCAGCTTTCAAATTCTTTCTCTCAAATCTAATGAGCGAAGTCTATCATTACTTACAAAACCCCTATCAGACGAACTTTTGATAACACTGTACAATGACATTTTCTACTATTAGTATCTGATTCCGTCGACTTTTTGTAATGCCCCATGAAAAAATAAATGCCGAGACTGGGGATTGTTTATTATCATTCGAAAGAACATTCTTTGGCATTTATTTTTCGAAGATTATCTCTTTCAAATATTGATCGCGGCTTCGTCTCAGATGGTCCCTCAAGTATTTCGACTGGTAACCGGTCCACGGCCAAGTCCTGGGGCCCTATTCTGTATCTCGATTCGTAAATGTATTCTATTCGAAATTCGGATTTACTTTATAATTATGCGAAAGTTGTACCACCCTGTGCCAGAACAACGACATACAATTTTCGTTTTTGCTTTCTACAACTCAAAAGCTAACGAATGGTATTTCGAAAATTGTTGGAAAATCGAGTTACAGAATATAACAAATCCGAATTCGAGTAAATTTTTTTTCGAATCGAGTTACAGAATAGGCTCCCAGAACTGAAAGATGACGAAGAAAAATCAAGAATCTGCGGCCGACAAACAAAGCGCGAAAATTCCTGTGTGAAAACTTGCGAATAATACTGGAGAGTCTTAGTATACTATATGTACATTCCTCTGTTGGATACAATCGGCGAAGATTTGAAGATGCGCTTTTCAAGATAAGCATTGGATGGATTTCAATTGAGTTTGCTTTTTCCAGAAAAAGTATGTATGAAACCTAAAGAAATGGAAAATCTTATTGACTGCTTGATATATGATTTAAACTACTTTTGGATGATGACAACGTCGTGCGACGTTTGAAGCTCAAAAGTGAACTTGATGTCTGGCAGTGCCATTGGGGGCAGAAGCAAAAAGCAACAAGTTACCGATAATTGTATTGGAAACGTTCAAGAACTGCGATGTAGACCTATACTCCATAATTCATAGTTTTCTTCGCTTATGCTGCACACTACGCGGTATTAAAACGTGGATGAGGACGATCATGCTTCAAGCTAGATTGATCGGGCTGGCGTTGCTGGACACGTATCTTGACATTGAAGTAACTGTAAAATAAGTTCTCGAAAGATTCTTAAAACTTGACCCACATCGTTTTGTTTTTGTGAAATTTTTTTTACTCAATACACGAACGATCATACATTGCAATAAAGTATGTCAGCCGCACGTCTACAATTTATAATGTGTTTTTAAATTTAGTATAATTTGATATTAGAAGGTCGATCGAAAATTTTCGACCATGATATTAAACTGTATGAAGACTATATTTAATATATTAATCTTCATATTTCAAGAAAACTATTTCTGGATCCACACCTCGTTATATACGTATGTATACAGACTGATCGAGATAATCAGAGGGACGGTTTTTGAGTAAAATTTCTGAATTGGTTGGTATTTTTGGTATAATCCGACCATCCCCAAACCCACGGAAATTTTGTTCCTTGATGATAAAGAAACTAAAGTTAAGTACAAATCTCTAAATATTTAAGCATATTTAATAAGGGAGGCAAAGGCACTCAAATATTGTACTGCAAAGTTCCATTCCTGTTGCTCAGAAGGCACAAAAGCTACAACATAATCGATCACCTTAGTATTGACTTAGGACTAGTATAATTATTTATAGAAATTTATAATATTTGTGTTTCATTTACATTCTTTCTGCAGATATCAAGTGGTTTAACAGGTATCTTATTTACAGTGTTGCCATAAAATTGTATTTGTCAAGACATTACAAAAACGAAATTTTCGAAGAACTTGACATATTTAAAATTAAGAAGGAGAGTAGGTGGTGGAGTCTTCTGTCGGGAAGTCTCCATCAGCTTTAGTTTCAGTCTACCAGGCCAATGTTGCTTCTTTCAAACGAAGACTATAGTGGACAGCTATGTTGCCTTTGAGCTCGCTAACTGTGCATTCAAAAGTAGTCACAGAGTACATGAGCGCATGAAAAATAGCATCAATCTTCTTTCATATTATACTTGTATAGGTGCACAGTGACGGTAGAATCGCCGGAAACTGCAAAGCCGATAAGCTAGCTAGGGAGGGCACACTTTCGCCAATTTCATCTGATTGGATGCTAGTCGATTTTCCAATTTCAGCAAGCTCTGGTTATAAACCAGAACTTGTGCGACGAAACAGCAAAAGGTCCTCCGAACTATTGGCTCCTAGCAAAGCTAATGTCGTCACAATTGTAGGCGTTCTGACTGGACTCTCCAATAGACTAACACGCGGTGCGGCTAAATATTCTGGTCGGACGCTCTTTACAAAATCTGTACGGAGGAGATGGGTTGATTCCCATCACATCCTGCACGGCTTTTGCCAGACTGAGATGGAATATCTCAGTAAGACACACCTTTGTCGAATCTAGTGAAGTGGATGGGATTGATATTAACTGTTTTAATAAATTTGTAACCAAATATATGACCAATGACAGAATAGTAAATTTATTTTCTCATAAAACTACTGGAGATAAATCGATGAAATTTTGTGAAGTCAAAGCAAAAGGTTGGTGCTATAATATATTATATACTAAATATTTTTTTGCTGACCATTTCTTTAATTTTTAATATTTTACACAATTTTTTGTTAAAAAATTAAAATTATTTAAGTGTTCTTCACGCTAAAAAAATTGAAAAGTATGTGACACAACGCGGAAAATATTCACCTTGAATAATCTGCAAAAAAAATTTTGTTCATTCATACCATTCCAAACATATTGAATTTTTTGTCCGTCTACCGCTCTTAAAACGTATGGCACATCGATCGTTGCGCAGTGGGCTTATGCTTTTCTTGCGGCTCAGATGTCGGGAGCTTACGAGCGAACTGCGACATTTAGTTGTAGTTTGACTCCAATTATTTGGCATTCAATTTAATTTGAACTTATGAAGAGCAAATAATATCGGGAATGTGAAAACCACAACCAATTAAAGTGATAATTTATTACTATTCAATCATATACTCATGTGTCAGTCTTCGGTTTTGGACCCGACGAATCGAAAATTAGTTTCGGCTGAAGAACTCTAACTTTTTTTTCAAATTATTGGGCACGACGATCATCATTTAAGACAATTAACAGATAACCATATATCTACTGGGCTATGTATGTTAAGCGACTCCATAACAACCGATAAATGTTACAAGCAAAAAGTCCCTGATACAACAAATATTTAGATAAGAAGAAGATATTAATCACAATTGTCAAATGAGATCACGCAATGTGCCAAGGGAAGCTCATCATCATTCACAGACAGCATTTTCGAGTGTTAAAATAACGACTTTTCATTACAAAACTTAAAGCTGTTAAGTAATACTCTGCTTAATTTAGATTGACACAGGCCAACACTCAATTTGCTTCTTCGAATTTATCAACTGATTAATGCGAATTTTTTTCTTTTGCGAAATTTTTTTTCAGGTCATAAGTTAAGTGGAGGGTATAAAAAAGCTATATCTAGAGCCAAAACAAGAGGTGATAGAAAGAAACTGATTACAGATTTGAATTCAGCGCGCCCAAATTAACTAGAATCAAGAATTTAGAAAATTATTTTGAATTATTTGTAATTTTTTTTGTAAATTACACATTTGATGCAGTAAAATATCAATTAAAGTAGCAAAAATCAGTAAGCTAGGGAACATTTTCAGTTACTTAGTATATAAATTTAGATCGTAAAAAATTTCCTAGTGAAACATGCGAGAATCATTAGATATGATCTCTAGATCAGAAGTTCCAATAATTGTACCTTACCATGTCACTAAACAACTAGATAAAAAAGACAAAAATACCATAACATAGTTTAGATGCTTCAACCTTAGTCTGGCGAAAGCTGAACATTGGAGGAGAAAGTGTTTTATCTCATCTTTCTTAATGCTACTTTTACAAGCAGCGTCCACGACAATTTTTATCCCCATCTCATTAATGCCAATGGGATAGTGTTCAGTTGGGACACCTATCATAGCGGCGATGTGGGCCTTGTTAAGAGCAAGCCGTTCAATAGATCTTTTATGTTCCACTGTAAGCCAGGAGGCTTGCGCAACATCACAAGTGCTGGTGGCTGACCAATGTTTGCTGAGCTCGCGCGAATCCCATAGCAGCTGCCTTCGAATGTATAAAAACAGGGGAACCCCTTCTCGTTTTTTTAAATACATTAATAGAGACAGGATTGATTGTTCTACATTGAGACTAATCAATATATTCTTAAATTATTTAATTTGCTTAAACTTCTTAAAAATACTTAAAGTGTATGGAAGATCCAAAATTTGAGTTCGTTTTAAGCGTCTAACATTCATACTGTTGTCTAATAAATTTATTGCCAGTAAGTTTTCATGATTATAAAATCTATCTAAATACTTTCGACAAGATTTACTGATTTCGTCTTTAACAAAAGGTATATTTAAGCTCACATACCAAGGAGCACTTACAATGCTTCTTAAGGTTTTCGATTGATATCTTTGGAGGATTTCAATGTTGGATATATGTTCTCGCCGTACCCCATAACTGCATTCCATACGTCCATACTCGCTTAAGAATTGACTTGTAAAGTCGTACTTTATTTTCAAAGCTAAGTTGTGATCGCTGACATTTTTTAATTTTAAATTTGAGCTGCTTCGTTTTTTCTTTTATGTGTATCTTCCAAGTGAGTCATCTGTCCAAATAAAGACCAAGATATTTTATTTCACAGTTTCACTTTCAGGTATTATGGAGCCATTTAATGTTACGGGGGGACATTTCTCAGTCCTTAACGTTAACGTTATTTGAACAGATTTCTATGTATTTACTTCTATCTTCCATTTCTTTAGTCATTTTTCGACAATATTAAGTTGTTCTTGTAAGTGAAGTGAGGCATCACTAGGACCTGGTGGCGATAAATGCCGTATCATCAACATAAGTTGCTACCTCTAAGCCATTAGCGATCGATAGGTCAGCTGTAAGTATTGTATATAATATGGGACGCTCCCTTGGGGAACTCCAGCGTCAATTGAATAAAAATCAGAAAATGCAACTTTTTCGTGGACATAAAACGTACGATTGCTTAAAAATGATTTTATAAGTGTAAGGCGCTCTTCTATAAGAGTGTACAACTGCTGGCGTATGCCGATGATATTGATATCATCGACCTCAACACCCGCGCGTTAGTTCTGCTTTCTCCAGACTGGACAAGGAAGCAAAAGAAATGGGTCTGGTAGTGAACGAGGGCAAGACGAAATATCTCCTGTCATCAAACAAACAGTCGTCGCACTCGCGACTTGGCACTCACGTCACTGTTGACAGTCATAACTTTAAAGTCGTAGATAATTTCGTGTATCTTGGAACCAGCATTAACACCACCAACAATGTCAGCCTGGAATTCAAACGCAGGATAATTCTTCCCAACAGGTGCTACATCGGACTGAGTAGGTAATTGGGAAGCAAAGTCCTCTCTCGAAAAACAAAAACCAAACTATACAAGTCACTTATAGTTCCCGTCCTGCTATATGGTGCAGAGGCTTGGACGATGTCAACAACTGATGAGTCGACGTTGCGAGTTTTCGAGAGAAAAATTCTGCGAAAGATTTATGGTCCTTTGCGCGTTGGCCACGGCGAATATCGCATTCGATGGAACGATGAGCTGTACGAGATATACGACGACATTGACATAGTTCAGCGAATTAAAAGACAGCGGCTACGCTGGCTAGGTCATGTTGTCCGGATGGACGAAAGCACTCCAGCTCTGAAAGTATTCGACGCAGTACCCGCCGCGGGAAGCAGAGGAAGAGGAAGACCTCCACTCCGTTGGAAGGACCAAGTGGAGAAGGTCGCTTGGAATATCCAATCGGCGCCACGTTGCGAAAAGAAGAAACGATTGGCGTGCGGTTGTTATTTCGGCTATAATCGCGTAAGCGGTGTCTACGCCAATTAAGAAGAAGAAGAAGGCGCTGGAAACCACTTCTCTATTTTATAAAGTAACCCTGGGTGCCATACTTTATCAAATGCTTGTTTACGAGTAACATCTAAAAAGACCCCTACGCTGTATTGCTTACATTCGAAAGCACTCGTGATAATTTTAACAATTCGATGACATTGCTCAGGAGTTCCATGCCCCCTTCTAAAGCCAAACTGGTGTTCAGGTAATATGTTTTGGTCCTCTAAAACAAGTAACATTCACTTTAAAAGTATGTTTTCAAATACTGTAGAGAAAGTCGCCTATAAACTAATTGGACGGTATGAAGAAGGGCAGTGCTCCGGTTTATTGGGTTTTGGAATCATTATTTTTTCAGCGCATTTCCAGCATTGTAGATGTAAGTACGTAGTCTGACACATGTTTAGGGCAGCTGTCTAGAAGTAAGACCATCAATTTTATCAAACCATTCCTTGATAGAAATTTTTCAAATAGGCAGACTCATCTGGCAAGGCGATTCTAAAAAGTTTTGTACGTTAGCAGTGTTTTCATTATCAGGAATTACGTGTGGTCTAAAAACTGAATGTAAATGGCAAGCAAAAGCTTCGGCTTTCTCTTGATTATCTCTGTACCTGTGACCATAACTATTTTCTATAATCGTGTTTCTCCACAGGTTATGTTCAGGGTTGTTTGCATGGGGATCTAAATTCCTTAGATACTCTGATGTTTCTTGATCTTTTATTTCTCGTTAGTATTATCTGGCTCAAGATCTAAGAAAAACATATTTAGTGGTTCCTTAGTAATGCGACTTTTTATATTATTAACACCTCGAACAGCATGCCCAAGCAGCTCAACCTCGGCTTTAATTGTTGCCAATGGGGTAGTGTAAGGAAGATTTTTGATTACTACACGAAAGGCTCTGTCTTGCTTTAGTTGAAACGTATGAAATTTAGTCTTATCATTTCTCATCACTTTGATGAGTTCTCTTTATTTATCGACCGTCTTAACCATGTTTCTTACATTACCATTACGTTGCGATTTATAGCTGAATTCTTTCACATTAATTTTAGTTTTAAGATAACTTAATAGACCACTAATTTCAGAGACGTCGCCTATAAAGATTGGTGGGGGTTTTGGAGTTTCACTTCTCACACGCTCTTGTTCAACTGCATTTTTATCATTCATTATATTATCAGGGTTTGTATTCTTCGTGAATGTTTCTCCATCATCGTTATTTAAAATATTGAACTGGTTAACATCATTTGAAGTGCATGCGCCATAATCCAGTGCCGGTTGTTTTCTAGTCACATTTAATGACAGGTACTTATTATTGTAGTTATTGTTTTTAGCGAACAAACAGGTGTCACATTTTTTTTGTTTTTAGAAAAATTATTTTGCGATTGATTATTTATTTTGTCACTAAGCACGAGGCTATTTTCCACTGAAATCTCTAAATATATAAGCATATTTAATAAAGGAACCAAAAACACTTAAATATTCTACTAAATTCCATTTTTGTTGTTCAGAAGGCACAAAAGCTACAAAATAATCAATCAACTTAGTATTTACTTACGACTAGTATAATTATTTATGGAAATTTATAATATTTGTGTTTAATTTATATTCATTCTGAATGATATCAAGTGGCTTAACCAGTATATTAATTCCAGTGTTGCCATAAAATTGTATTTGTCGTGACATTACAATACAAAATTTTCGAAGAACTTGATTTGATCAAAGTTAAGAGGGAAAGAAGGTGGCGGAGTCCTCTGTCAGGAACTCTCCATCACTCTACTTACAGACTACCAGACCACTAGACCACTATAGCGTCTTTCAAGCGGTAGCTGGAAGTGAACGGCTATATTTGGAGTCCATGACCACATTAAAAGTAGCATCAAGCTTCTTTCATATTATACTTGTATAGGCCCGGTGACAGTAGAATCGCTGGAAACTGTAAAGCCGGAAAGCTTAATAGGAAGGGCACCCATTCCTCATTTGAATCTGATTGGATGTGAGTCGGTTTTCCGATTTCTTCCTTCTTGCATTCTGATACCACTCCTTTGGACCTCCAGTGAGCTTAGCAAGCTCTGGTTATAAACCAGAACTTGTGCTCCTTATGGTCCAGAGGAAACAGCAAAAGGTTCTCCGAACTATTGACTCTTAGCAAAGTCAATCTCGCCGCAATCGTAGGTGCTTTGACTGGAAACTGTCCAATAGGCTTACACGCGGTGCGGTTTAATATTCTGTTGGACGCTCGTTACCATATCTGTATGTCAGCGAATCTAGCGTAGTAGCTGGAATTGATATTAACTGTCTTACTAAATTTGTGGTGAGCTAACTTTTTAGAAGTTTCTGGGTAACACATAGAAGGAATACATGGTTTGTCGAAATTCTATCGATTGTGGATTAACCGTACGACTTAATCTGACTCTATATATTTGTAACTAAGTAGTCATCAGTCACTAAATGATGGAAATGATGGATATCCACACTATCGTCGTAGCTCACCAGACGAAAATAATAGAACATTTATCATTCAAGTTAGAGGAGTAAATATCGAAGTCGACAACCATGGGTCGTACCATGGCGAATATGGTTGTGTAACTCACATTCAAAACTCATGTCAATGTTGAATGTTGCAGTTTGGTGAAATCAATCACATACGTTTGCAAATACGCCACCAAAGAAAGCAGCATGGCGATTACTGGCCTTGAACGAGACGAGATCAGCAAGTATCAAATGGGTCGATACGTGAACTGCAATAAAGTGCATTGTAGAGTATTTACTTTTGCAAGTCATGGGAGTTTTCCGACTGTTGTGCGTCTCGCGGTTCAACTTTTTGAGAAGCATGCCAGCAATTGCAATTGCTGGAACATGATAATCACTGGAAACAAAGGATGGACAATGCGAAGACTTTTCGCGAAGATCATTTCGACATATCAGTCTTCAAATTCGCGTCAATTACGGGATACGAAAAAAATGAAATTGTCGAAGACATTTTACATCGTATTCGCTAAGAATTGGAAATAGGCAAATTCCGATCATCTTGACAATGAGACGAAGTCGTGAATTATCTAGTGGAATTTCTAAATTCTTTGGAGAGGCCTGGTATGACGCAGCATCATTTGCGTCTCAAAGTTGGATCTGTCATTAGTATGTTTCGCAATGGAACCCGACTGATTGTGACACAGCTATCGAATACAAGGGGGCAGAATGCTTGATTCTACGAATTCCTTTGAGTTCTATCGATTCGCCATTTCAGTTCAAACGGATTCCGTTTTCAGGGAAATTGCATTTGTAATGACAATCGACAGGACACAAGGATAGTCACTAGAAGAGTGTGGCATAAATCTGGAAATGCGTTTTCACACGGCCAGATATACGTGGCGTGTTCACAAGTTTGAAACCCATCTTCTCCGTACATTTACGCACCAGAAAAGAAACCAAAAAAATTTTGTTTATCAAGCTGCGCTACATTAAAAAAAATTAGAAAAATCGCAAATAAATGATTTTCAACACAATATAAATTCAACTTTCTTTTCATTTCAAAACACATAACTTTAACTTGGGTCAGCTAGTTATAATATAAAATTGTAATATATACAAATTAATTTCATATTATCATAGTGTTTTACATATTTAAATATAAGTCACTTAATACATATACATATACATATGGAAGTGTTCACATCTCAGTTATGACTTGAAAAATGTTGGAAATAATATAGAAAAATGAATCACGCAAAAATACAAAAAAGCGCTATTCTTAAAAATCCTTCATATTTGGTGTTTAAGATGTGGCAACGCTCGCTTTCCTTACATTTTGCTAAAAAAAAAAACAAAATAAAACTGAAATCTGAACTTATTTTAATGTTACATAAGTATATACACTACGTGTTATTAATACAAAATTTTGAATGACTAATCGGGAATATTTTAAAAAATATAAGTATTGCCAACATTATTTTGGCATATTCCTCCTCTGTAGAAGCTACTCTATCAGCACATACCCCATTTATACCGAAATTCTCTTTTTTTACCCGACCGCCAAAGTAGTCGGAATGGTGCTACAAATCAATTTGTATAAAACTTAATTGTTGCTGGTTATATACACATTTACATATGAAAATACATTTTCCGCTTAAACCCATCAGGTGATATAGGAATGCATGTAGTTGCACTCAATTGACTCCATATGCGTTTTGAGACACAATTTTCTTCGAAAAAAATAAACACACACAAATACATTTTTATTAACATATCTAAACATATATTGTTTAACATAACTTTTTTATTACATTATAGACATATAGTAAAAGCAAGAGTCAAAATAAAGATCTTCATTAAAGCCAAGCCTGAGGGTGGCAACGAAGATCAACAACAACATAGCCAGGCCCACATTTTGGTTCCAAGGTTAAAAGACTTGGATATTTTTTGCTGTAAGTTACTTGTGGATACCCCATAAGTTGTTGTTTCAGATCCTGTTGTTGTTGTGGCAATGAATATACCCCCATACACAACAATATAATCACTAAACCACAAATGAAGTTACGCATCTTCAATTGTTTTTGTTTGCCGAAGAGTTTGCAGATAACCCGAAGAAGAATACGCCGATAACGCTTCACGTACTACTGAATATGCACAAGTAACTCGACTGAATGGTCTCCCACTACTAAGCTTTTAGACTAGCGGTCAGCCAGCTAACATATTTAAACAAATAATGTTTGGGTTACCACATATTTGTACTTTTTTTTACTATATACTTTTTAGTGATTTTTAAAAAATATTTTGTGGAAAAATTATAGTATAATATATAATGAAATGAATGATATATAATTCTTTAATCGGAAACGATCGATAAAATAACAAACATTAAGTGAAAAATAATTTACGGGCGCTCTAAGATCGGGAAAAGGAATTGGGATCCAGGGTTAACATTTTAAGGGTTAATAATGGTTTATCTCGATTTTCAGCAAAACTACGACTCCTAGAGAAAAATATAGAGATATCGCAATTTTGTAGGTAATGAAAATATCTATAAATTTTGCATATATACCTTTTTTTGCATTACTTAAAATTTATGTGAAAACTTCAAACAACCACGATTTTGGGTTTTTTTTATTTTTATCCAGTAAAAAAATGTTTCTTCCACGAAATTTGGTGGAAACTTACTTCCATTGTTTTCCTAATGACTTACACCTGATAGTCTCCTATACATTTTTTTGGCATTTGTGACTGTATTCAACAGTATCTAAAACAAAAATTAAAATGCTTATATTTATATTTGGTCCATCCAATACATATAATTGTATATCTTTTTTTGAATGATCATGATGATTATGGGCATTTTTAAGTGTTTGCGAAGTTTTTTTTCAAGCTCAATACTATTTTATGGCAACCATGTCAACAAGATACTGGTTAAACCACTTCAAAATGAATAAAGAATATATATTCACATTGGATTCAGCTGTAGTTTTAGTTCGGGGAAAACTTGAGTATACCATCCCAAGATTTCGGGAATAAAATGGGTAGGGTCGGATAGATGAGATTCTCCAGATCAAGAATATATATAGTTATAGTTTTCGAGATATTCGCGTTTAAAGTTGAAAATTACCACTATTTGAAGTACGTATTTTCTCGATATAAAATTAGTTTTGCACTTTTATATCCACCAGCACTTCACTAATTCGTTTCTACCCAATTATTTAACATTATGTACATAGTACAAAAACAGTTTTAAACAGTCTTAATTCAATATTTAACTTATTGTTAAAATTTATTCACCTAACAATAACGAAAGAGCTACAAACGGTCAAATATGATCAGATGCTAGAGAGGTTGTTATACCCTCTATGGCATTGCTACTTATTCGCGAATGGCTCTTTTTTGCTTGTATCAAATTTTCGCGTAGAACTCCTTTTTGCTTACATTAGTTTGGTAATACTGATTATTTGATAGTTTGTAACTCAGAATTATATTCTTGATTTGGAGACCATACCCATTTTATTCTCGAAATCCTGGGACAGTACACTAAAGCCGACCCTTAGTTCATAATAAGATAAAGGCACACAATTTACTTTTGAAGTCACGAAAGGGCAAATAATATCGAGAATGTGAAAATTACAACCAATAAAAGTGGTAATGTGTTACTCTTCAGTCATCTATTTACAGGTATGTGTCTGTCTTCGGTTTTGGACCCGACGATTTGAAAATTAGTTTCGGGTTAATTTTTCCAAATTATTGAACCAATTGAACATGAAAATATCTGTTTACCGAAGTATTCTCTCAATGAACCCATTAATTGATGCGATCTGTCGCGAAGTGGCGCCATCTTGTTGATTGGACCTTAATTGCTATTCGAACTTCCTCATGGTCGGGCAATGGAACGTCTGCTCCATCGTCATCGATTGGGGAATCGGGTTGGCCTTCTCCTGGCGTTATGCTTTCACTGCCATTCAGTAAGCTGGAGAAGTGTAGTATATTTAAGTATACTCTGGGCATCGGTTACAAGATCACCTCTGGGTGTTCCACAAAAGTATGCTCCGGTCTTGAAACCTTCTGTTAGTCGCCTCTTTTTTCGTAGAATTTTCGAGCAATACTCCTGTTTGCAAATGCGTTTCTCTTTCCTCTTCATCTCTCAGTATCTATTCCATCCCGCAGGTGTAGGCACTCGGTTTTCTCTCCACTGCGACTCGGCACTCTTCATCGTACCAGTTGTCCTTTCGCATTTTCCCAAAAATAATGGTTACCGTTGCAGGTGTACGTAAGGAGCTTGAAATGCCATGCCACAGATCCCTTTTACCGAGTTGTAGAGTGCTCTTATAGATCAGGACTGCAAGTCGAGTAGAAACTCGTTTGGCTATTTGCAGCTGCTCAACGTCGAACCTTGCACAGAGGGGGGTACATATCTTGGCTGCAACACGATAGTGGTCCGAGTCGCTGTTTGGACCCCGGAGCGTACGCACGTCTAAAACACTGAAGATGTGTCTTCCATCTATCACAACATGCTCGATCTGGTTGGTGCTTTTTCGATCCGGAGACAGCCAGGTAGTTTGGAGAATATGTTAAAGAACTTTGTTTTGATGCGGATTGTGGCTTGACATTCATTCACAGGGGGGAATGACAGTAGTCGGCGTTGGAGTCTCTCTCCCACACCGAATTTGCGCTCATTTATATGGCCACTGTATAAATGCCGCAAGGACCTATTAGCCTCAGTCCTTGTCCCGTCCATCGCATTTCTTGGACGGCGATGATGTCAGCCTTCACTATACATTCACCTTGTAATCGTAATCTTAATTTCGTATGCCATGGTCGTCATAAAAAAATGGGGGTCTTTCATCCGAGGCTGTCGATTAGTTTTCATTAGGGGTGTTTTCTATGTGGCGGGTCCCAAGCCCAGCGCACAACCCCCAGTTAAGGGATGTTTCGCCTTCTTACTTTAGCTCGCCTTAAAGTGGAGGTTCTTAGGCTACTCAGAGGATACTTGGCCTAGGACTGGAAGCCGAGAACTCTTGAGATATATGTAAAAGAATCGTTTCTGGACACTCCAAAGTGAATAGCAATCAGAGAACTTTTAAAATTTTTCCACTAGACGTTCAGGTGTTGATCTGACAGGATGATTATGACGACCATAAATTGGACGTAACGCTCTTAAAGTTGAGGCCACTGACTCCGAATTTCGGTAGTAAATTTTAATAATTTCGACTCGTTATTGGATCGTATATTTTTCCATGATGAAATGGCAAACCTTAATATAAAAAGCGCGGGCAAATTCGACGTCCTTTGTTATCCATATCGGTCTACTTTTCTAGCGTCCCTAAGAAAAAACCCTAAATAAATCATCAGAACGACGACAAAAGTCGAAATTCGGGTGACTGTCTGTCTGTCCATCCGTGCAAGCTGTAACTTAAGTGTAAATTGATATACATATTTTGATGAAACTAGTGTTTCTTTGTACAAAAATCGTTCCACAAATCGCCTTTAACTAAAAACTTATAAAATTCCATAACAAAGCACTTTATTAAGATATTAAACTGTAATTTGATACTGGGGATCCAAATTTCAAAGGGACCAGTAGGAAACATTTTTTAAACATTTTATTAAATTTAATGTAATGTGTATGATATTTGGACAATGGGTGTGGCACCACTTATTTTTGGATGAAAGCAAATATCTCGAGACCCAACTAACCCATTTCGACTAAACTTAGTACGTGGCTTTTTAATGATATTCCCATGTCACGGTGTGAAAATGGGCAAAGACAGATCACAACCACACCTACTTCCCATAAAATATAATTTTTAATCCCATTTGATTCTTTCACTTTCCAGTAGTTCCAGTATTGGAATCTCATATACAAAGACAGTCGATTTGATTCAGCCCAATAAATGATCGCAGCTTCAAATATTGAAATAATTGCTTCATACTTAAAAGACAGATACTTCCGCATTAAACAAGAGGATGCGTATTCAAACTTGCAAGCGATAGAAGCCGGTGTTCCCCAGGGAAGCGTGTTGGGGCCAATGCTTTATTTGCTTTTTACCAGTGACCTCCCATCTGATTCTAGCGACATTTGCGGATGACACAGCTGTGTTAGCAGCTGGAGAGTCAACTTCAGTATCTAGTCAACGAGTGTAGACAGCAGTTAACACAATTACTAAGTGGGCATCTAAATGCTGCATCAAATTAAACGACACCAAATCAATTTACTATATGTCGACTTTACCTTGAAAAAGCCGGCATATTGTCCAATTTATATAAATAACATTCCTATACCACACCATAACAGTGCTAAGTACCTAGGTATCACCTTAGATGCTAAGCTACACTGTAAAGAACATGTCAAAAAAAAGAAGCGAGCTTGATATGAAACTTGGCAAACTTTACCACCTAGTTGGCAGGATATCCAAGCTATCAATACAAAACAAACTGTTATTATATAATAAAGTCCTAATGCCAGTTTGGGCCTACGGAGCCCAACTATGGGGTTGCTGTATTGCCAGCATTCAGTGCTTTCAAAGTAAGGTACTGCTGACCTGCACCATGATCTAGGCGTGAGTTCAGTGCTAAATGAAATCTCCAAGTTAGCAAAGTCTCAGAAACTGAGACTTAAACAGCACGTTTTTGAGGAAGCCTCCAGACTCATCTAAACTGCTGGGCGAGAAATCCGGTTGAAACACAAGAAGCCTTTCGACCTAGTAAGACAACAGTAACAGCAAATGTATTTCTTAACATTTAGCTTTTAAGTATCTCTCATAATTATTTAGACTAGAATTGTTGTTAGTATTTTATTTTTCTATACTAGATACAATGTAAAATAATAAAAAAAAAAAATTTGATTCAATCGGCGGTCTGTCAATGGACTTTTATAACGTGTTTTTGTAGTGAAAGAATTCTGCTTTTTTAACAGTCTTTGGCCGGATAAAAATTCGCTTGTGCTCCGATTACACGATAGTCATGGGAAAGGTACTTTTATTATGTGGCAACTTAGCGAAAACTATTATCTGAACGTGTTTTATCCAAAACTGATATGTGGCCATGTCAAAACTAATTTATCCAAAATTTTGGTAGTCACCATCAAAGAAGAAAAGTCACCTGATACAGCATACGTAGGCTGCTATATATATTTCTGGACTAGGCAACACTAAGTGTTGCCAGGTGCAATCTGACATTTCCACTGGAAAGTTTGACATTTTTTAGCATAACATCACTCAGAACGTTTTGTCATTTAATCGTGAATTGTTTTATTTACAGGGAATTAAAAATTCATCTCGGCCAAAAAATGGAATTAACTCGTGAACATTTTCGTGCTATCATTTTTCACAACTTTCGACGTGGATTATTACGACAAGAGTGCATCGATGAACTAAAATCTTTATATGGCTATAAAGCACCATTCTATAGCACTGTGAAAAACTGGTACAACGAATTCAATCGTGGCCGACGCTCGCTCAAAGACGATATCCGTGAAGGTCGTCCAAAAACAGCTGTTGTGCCAGAAAAAATCGATGCCGTAAGTGAACTAATAATGCAAGACCGTCATGTAACATACCTTCAGATAGAGGCATGCCTATGCATTTCTCTAACCAGCATACATTCGATATTGCATGAACACCTGGCCGTAAAAAAAGTTTGTTCTCGTTGGATCCCGCACAATTTGACAATCGCTCAAAAAAGGCTCGTGTGGATTGGTGTAAAGAAATGCTGAAAAAATACGATCGCGGTGCTTCAAAAGACGTTTATAAGATCGTCACAGGTGACGAATCATGGATCTATGCGTATGAGCCCGAAACAAAACAGCAATCGACCGTGTGGGTCTTCCAAGACAAGCCAAATCCAACGAAAAAAAAAAACATTTTCGTTGATAAATATGCCTATTTTCATTATTAGGCCAGAAATATATATTGCAGCCCTCGTACAACAGTTTGTTGATTTCACTGCATCTTTCCCAAATTTGAGAATGATGATCGCATTCGTTTGTTAGAGTGAGTAATTAAAGCATGTAGAAATACTCAAAGCAATGTAGATTTGCTTTAGAGTGGAACATTATAGAAATACTAAGCCTTAAATTAGAGAAGACGCCTCACTGGAGAAACTCACAAGTATTAACAGCACACACTGCATACGAAATGCGACGATTTTAAAAGATTCCACTGATTTTGCAATAATTCTTTTTATTCGATTGAGAGGATTGTACAAAATTGACATGAATTTCATGGACACAAAGGTTTTTAGACAGTTCTTATAACCCACCAAGAAAGCTAATTCGTTGGCCAGAGTTATTAGCGGAGTATTTTTACTTTATTACTTCGATATTGTTGAATACATAAAAAGAAAACAATATTTTTACAGTGATTTCGCTTTTTATTGCAATTCGTTTAAGCGTTAAATTAATTACAAAAGCCGTTCGCACATTTTTCTGAGATAAGTTTGTATACAAATAGTAGTATGTCAAAATCTATTTGTACGTATAAAACTTAATTTTATATTATGTTATATACACATTTACATATGAGAATACATTTGCGCTCGGCTCGGCTCGGCTCAGGTGATACACATACATACATAAGTTATCACACTCAAGAGCACCCAAATGACACCAAATGTAATTTGAGAACCAAAATAAACACACACAAATATATTTCTATAAACATATCTAGACGTACTATATATTGTTTAACGTAACGGTTCTTTTTTATTACATTATAGACACACAGTAAAAGCCGAAAAAAGCAAGAGTCAAAATAAAGCTCTTTATTAAAACTAAGCCTGTTTATGGCAACGATGATTAACAACAACATAGCCAGGCTCACATTTTGGCTCCAAGGTTAAGACACTTTGAACAAGCAAGTCTTCTGAATTCCCGAAACTGTTGTTATAATTTGTTTGTGGTTGCTGTATCGGGTGTTGTTGGTGTTGATGATGAGGATTTTGTTGTTGTTGTGGCAATGAATATACCCCCATACACAACAATATAATCACTAAACCACAAATAAAGTTACGCATCTTCAATTGTTTTTGTTTGCCGAAGCGTTTGCAGATAACCCGAAGAAGAATACGCCGATAACGCTTCACGTACTACTGAAGATGCGCAAGTAACTCGACTGAATGGTCTTCCACGACTAAGCTTTTAGACGAGCGGTCAGCCAGCTAACATATTTAAACAAATAATGTTTGGGTTACCACATATTTGTACTTTTTTTGGACTATATTCTTTTTAGTGATTTTTAAAAAATATTTTGGCGAAGAAAATTTTTAATAAATGCTAAACAGGGATATTTGAACTAGATTTAGTTGAAAGATTACTTTAAATATTTTTTATAACTTTATACCGTTAAAAGTCGATTTCGCTAGAAAAAGTTGAAATACTTTAACTTACAAAATCAAACCAATTTACTTGTCGTTGAAAGCCACTAAAGAGGACCAAATAAAAATCCGGAATTGAGCTCGATTTTGATACCGCCCAAAAATCACAATTACACAGCATTTCGGAAATAATATAAACAATTTATTGAAATTGCCGTTTACGTTTTAAATTTGGATTTTGAACTCGAATACTTATAGACCAGATTAGTTAAAATCCATCGGAAACGATAGATAAAATAACAGAAATTAAATGTAAAATAATTTACGGGCGCTCGAGAAAATAAGTGGGGGCGTGGTTGAATTTTTAAGGGTTAATAATGGTTTATCTCCACTTCCATAAAAACTATGACTCCTATAGAAAAATATACATACATATATCGCAATTTTGTAGGTAATGGAAAAGTCTATAACTTTTGTATATATGTATACATAGTATACTTATTTCACATAACCTCAAAATTTATATGAAAAATTCAAACAACCAAGATTTTGGGTTTTTATTTTCATCTATTAAATAAAAATTTTCCTACACGAAATTTGGTCAAAACTTACTTTCTTATCTCCCAAACTATATACTTATAATTTCACGCACATAAAAGATAATTTCAAGTACATAAAAGATGATTCCATTGATTTCCAATTGCCTTACTCTTCACAGTCTTCTATCCGATATTTTACGATATTTAACGGTATCTAAGGAAAAAAATATAATGCTTGTTATTGTTGGACCACCCTAATACATAGGTATGTATTTGTCTTTTTTTTAATGATCATGAAAATTATAGGCATTTTTAAGTGCTTGCGGGATTTTTTTTAAGCTCAATACTATATTATGACTATCGTGTCAGCAAGATACTGGTTAAACCACTTTAGTAATCGAATAAATAATTTACGAACGTATAATATGTAAACGATAGTCGTAAATTTTAGCGAATTGTATTTTAATTAGAGCAGAGATCCATCAGCTGATGTATCTGCTTCTTAGTTAATATGTCGATATACATAAATGTATACTTATATATATTATTATTATATATTTTTACTATACAAAGCTTTAATTTCTTATCTTTCAAGTTCTTTCTCTCAAGTCTAATGAGCGAAGTTTATCATTACTCACAAAACCCCAATCAGACGAACTTTTGATAACACTCCACATTGATATTTTCTCCTCTTTTTATTCCCCTATCAGATAAGCTTTTCTCGATATATTCTTTTCATTTATGACAAAGCAAAATCTTGACTATTCAATATTTTAAATATTTTTAATTTACCCACACCTAAGCCAAAAATATTTTTTTTTCGTTTTCCAACTCTGCTCCTTTATTTTACCTAAGACGTTTATATATTGTCATTTGTTTCTACATTATGATTGTTTTTCTTTTTATAAACAATATTATATTTCATTTTTTCAGTGTTTTATTAAAAGACGTTGCTGTTCAATTAAAAGACGGTGAAAAATTTGGAAACACTCCGAAATGGGGACAAATCCATCGCTCTGCAAAATATACAACCTGAAAGAGGTGAGTTTCAACAAATTTCTACGGGATATGTAAAATTGCAGTTATAGATGTCCTCTGCAGAGGATTGAAAGTATGTTCACAAGTGGGTTTAGCTGTTGTTTTGAACCATATAAATAGGTTGAATATAAACTATAACAATAAATAGGTATACAATTTACTTCCGAACTCATGAAAGGGCAAATAATATCAAGATGTGAAAATACAACCAGTAAAAGTAGTAATTTATTACTCTTCAGTCATCTACTCATGTGTTTGTCTTACGTTTTGGACTCGACGATTCGAAAATTAGCTTGGGTTTAATTTTTCGAAATTATTGAGTACGACTATCATCATTGGGAGCGAACAACTTTGCTGTTGTCATTGCTCCAATTCAACCTTTATCGATAGACGATTGAAATCCCTCTTCTAATTGCCTATAAGACTTAAATATGAATACAAAAAAAAGCTAAGAACATTTAAGGGAATAGATATCGTTGAAGGATTCATAGTTACTAGGAGAGGATCGGAGAAAGTTTGTTCTTAAACATCTTCCACTACAGATACAGACATTGGTATCACAAAAATAAAAACTTAATATTACTTTTCTGAGCTGTTTTAATTTTTTTTAAATCGACTCAGTCCTATTACTTTCCGGACAAATACTAATGTGATCAAATTGAAAGGTGAATTTTGTCCATTTCATTTCCGTCAAAGTAATCCCCTCCCGCTGCAATACACTTATGTATGCCAACGAATTTTCCAGTCATCATAGCACTTGGAAAAATCCTCCGTCTTGATGGCCATCAGAGCCTTCTTAGATTCAGCTTTTATATCCTCTATTGAGTCAAAACGGTATCCTAGGAGTGGTCATGTGAATTTGCTGAATAGCCCGAAGTTACACGAAGGTAAATCAGGCGAATTCGGTGGCTGCGGCATGATATTAGTTGAAAATGTGGCGAAATGATCACGAATAATCAATGCAATAAATTCAAACATAGTAAAAATCAATGAATTCAATTTTAGAGCCTCACAAAACAACGCTATCTCAAATACTAAAGACAATTCTGATGTGAAATATAGCATAGATGTCACTAAAAGTACTACCAACTTACAGAAAAAAAATTTACCAATTAAAAAAACACACGAAGTATAAATTAAAAATTCATCTTTTAATTTGATCACAGTCTTATATTTTAACTTTAATCTGTTTTGCCGATTTACGTCGACAAATCTGAAGAGTAAGCGAGATAATATGAATTTTGGCTCGTATTTAAAAAAACGCGAAAATAAATATTTTGAGTCAGGAAAATACTAAAAACTTCATAGGACTTAAAAATTAGTTCTTTCGAGGGAAATGGAAAATTTTTGCCTTCGATTCATATATTAGTTTCAGCACAAAAATTTTCCAGCAGGGGTTTTTTTTAATTTCTAACACATCGTATCTGGGCTATTTTGAAGCATAATTATAGGCGCGCCGTAATTTAATCGAAAGGAAGCTGAAATAAGTATGTATTTCTGATACTAAGCAGAATAGACAAACTTTTCTATAATTATAGTCGTTTCTATATATTTCTTAATATTTAGTACTTTAATATCGAATTAAAAGAAGTATTCCTTTTTTTAAATTCTTAAATTTTTACATGTTATTTTTAAATTTTTTTCCTTTAGACGGTGTTTATTTAAATGTACTATTCATACACATAGTATTTGTATGATTGTGCGAACATTTTGTCCACAACTAAAGAAATGTCCGCAAGACCTCCAAAGGTTTAAAAAGTCCACAGCAGGAACTATAATATGGGTTCAAAAAGTGAGTGAAAATTTTCTTGGTTTTAGACCCATTCACCGAACGTGCGACGCACTAATAGTCGTTCGACTTCAATTCTTGTACGGGTTGGATTTTGTAAGCCCCCTAAATCAAGAAGCTTTCCCGAAAAATCTTCCATAAAGTGGATAGGTATATGTAGCTCCAATTGTTGGGTGCGGTAGCTAATAGACTCATTCGGGTCTTTATGAATTATCTGCCTTACAATAGTAATAGCGTCTTCGGTGCGCGCTGTAAGACTTGTCTGACAATGTGCATTATCCACAAGAGTAAACGTGGTGTGAAACCCATCCATGGTTGCTCCGACTCTGCTGAGCGATTGCGCTTGCCGAACCATTATTTTGGTAATAAATTTTTCTCGATTTGCAACGTTGCTTTGGAATAAGTCTGAGTATAAATCTAGTAACATCTTTAAGAAAGACCAACTCTGAATAAAGGATTGCCTCATTGCAAACTACACATCTAAGAAGTAAAGAAGCACTAAATACGAGTGTAACTGATATAACTTCAGGTGCATAAACGATTTTATATATTTTAGGAACAAATGCGCACCGTTATTAGAAAAACAGACACCATCAATTTGATTATAATAACTCACACATTGGCCGATATATGCGGTATAAAGTCAACTGGAAGTTCGAAAATTTTTCTATTAAGGATTCTTTCCAAATTCTGTCAAGAAGAAGTCGGGGTAACATTATATGTATACCAAATTTGGTCGATATCGAACGAGCAGGTCCTAAGATATATCTTTTCTCCTAAATGTGGGCGGTGCCACGTCCATTGTCCATTTCTTACCCCGTCTGCTATAAAAATCGCTTGCATCATCCCAGGTGTTAAATTCAATGCTTCTGGAGTATTTATAGTATTTATTGATTTGTCGCGTTTAGTAGTTTTTAACGGGTACGTTATATGGGGAGTGGGCGTAGTTATCACCTAATTTCATTCAATTTAACAGTGTCAGTTGAGGTTTTCAAGGGATTTTTCCTGAGCGAATATTCTACTTTAAGTGGTTTAGGAGATAAGTAAATTAAACCTCTTAGAGAGCGGAAACACCGTATTTTTATTTTATTCCGCCCATCTAAGAACTCGTCCTAACCTTTTTGCAAAGAATAGACGTGTTTCTTCTTCCAAGTTCCATTAAAATATCTTCATTTTTACCCAAGTTAGAGCTTGCACAGACGGATTTCAATTCGTCCCATCAACCTGATCACTTACAAATTTATAAAAATAGACCTTTTTTTCAAATTCCCAAATTTGTCATGTACGTATGTGCAGGTTTTATCCGGAAAATAACAGGACCGATTTTCGCACCGACAGGATTCGGTAGCGGGCGTTCCTAGCTAACGAACGAGCGGCTAGTCAGTTATTTCCGAGCACCTTAAGAGTCAGGACAAACATTTTCGCGCGACGTGTTTCTGTGAGTTGTGCAAGTCGAAAATGCAGTGTTCGTTAGAGCAGAGGTACGCGATTAATTCTGTGTAAAACTCGGTAAATTTGCGACAGAGACGTTTGATATGATCAAGTAGGCTTACCCAGATGTTTCTTTAGCAAGAAATGGTGGGTTTCGATGGCACCAGGCCTTTTTGGAAGGTTGGGAAGAGGTCGCTGATGAAGACCGTGCTGGGAGATCTGCTACTTCGACAAACACCGACAATGTGACTCCTGTGCGCAAAGCTTTGAACTCAGACCGTCGACTATGTATTCGTTTAACTCTCAAAAGGCCGATGAAAGGCAAGAATTTTGAGGCGACAGAGGGGATCCAAGCAGCATGCCCCAAGGCTCTCAAGGATATGCCAGAGAATGCCTTCCGTAGCGCCTTCAATGCATGGAAATCGTATATGAGTGGAGATCAAGAATGATAGAAACACTCTATCATTCTTGAGTGAAGATGAACCCTATAATACGCATTAAATCATGAAATACTTTTGCGTATACGCTTTCACTTGTTTTGCTACAAACGAGCCTTCGTAAATATCAATTAGGCTCATAAAATCTTTGCTATCTGTGGGGTCCATTAAGATTATTTGGCAAGATATTGTCTTGACATCTCACTTGTGTAAATAAATCTGACGTTTATTCATTTACTTATTCATATTTAGTAAACATTTAGTTCAAGGCCAAGTTTCGAAATATTACACACTCAGGATTTGCGTAAGCAATTCGAAAATAGGCACAATTAATACACACAAATTTACATACTAACAACTTAAAGGCCTATATTCGTTCACTATTTGCTGTTATGCTACCAATTCTTATCTGCTAATAAGAACAAGTCATATGCAATATCACAATTTCTTTCCAAAATACTTTATTGAAATCGAGTTAGCTGAGGAACATTCCCGAAACATCCTATAACTTAGGTACCCAAACGAATATCGATATCTTTCGAGTAATAGTTTCGTTAAGTTATGTAAAACCAAGACACTTGACTACCTACTAGTTTTATCTAAGATTCATCAAATTTGGCATGTTTGGTAAATTTTAGACATTCTAGGTCTAAATCCAGGCCAACAATGTTTAATCTGTTATCCATTGTTACTAACTTCATACTTTTTTATGGGAATTTCTGCATACATTTTTCTGATATCTGCAATTCTTCCACAATGTAAATACACACATCTTATTTGACTCGAATCCAATCGATGCAAAAAATCTTTGTTTCCTTATAGACTATTAGCTTAGTTTAAAACAATTGGGTTAGATTTGAAATTCCTGATTTCAAAATCGCGAAATTTAAAATCGTAAAATTCAAAATATACATCTCACATTCTTAAAACATGCTATCCCCATAGTCGATCTAACACAGGGGGCTTCGAGTTCTTTCGCGTTGTGCTAAACTCATAATTGGCAGGTTAGGTTGCGCTTAACTTCTCTTGACTTACGAATTTTGTGTTTGGAGATTGAATTTTTGAGAATTTTGAACCTCTGCCATGATAATATTTTCGGATGGTCTAAGGCTGGCAAGTACATTGGTGAAAAGGCCTTCTTAGTAAACTCCACCTCCAAATTTCCAACTTACATAGAAGAGTGAAGAGATTCAATAATTCTTTCAACTTTTTTCTCTTTATCTCCTTTCAAAGCCTTCACACAAAATCATATATTTTATACCATATATGTATATAAATAATATCTTTATAAGTAAACAGAGCTAAGATTTGAAAAATGAAATCTCAAGAAATCTACAATTCATGCTATATTTTTAAGGCTATATAACTATATAGAAATCAAACCAAATTAATTATTTACGCGTCAATTTCTAACAGTCTTCGGATGTATATGTAAACATATATACAGATGTGTATGTGTGCGCATGTGCCACTGTATTTTCAAATGTCGTCGTTCTGTCACCAAAGAAACTTTGCAAATTTTAGCTACAAAAGGTTATCAGCATCAGCAGCAAACAACAGCAGATCTTCATTTTTACTAATGAAATTCTAAAGAGAAATGCGCTTATCAATTTTGATTATACGCTTTTCACAGCTTTCAGTGTTTTCTATTATAAAACCTTCGTAGTGCGTTTCACGAAAGCTGATTTCTATCTAGAATGGCAGGTGTGATTATCTTAGATTCTTAACTTATACATATATATATTTCAATATATATATATGTATATATGTAAATGAACTACATATAAAGAAGCACACGAAAGTTTCCGGAAAACTTATTACATTTTTTCTAAGAATTTTTTAGTCAAACACTCTTTTTACATCACTTTATACAATTGTCTTCCTGCTTTTTCTTTATCCCCACTTTTAAAAGCTATAGAAAATGAATCTGAAACTAATGACATGGCAAATACCTCAAGATACAATTTTGCAACACTTTTTCTAGCCGTCCTTATCCCTGCAACTCTACGCCGGGAGTTTAGTTTCCCAAGTTATTTGTATCTTATCAGAACAGACCATTGATTTCAGCCTCTTGAGCGTAGTCTAACAAGTTGATGAAGGTGGTCAATTGACAGGCCGATTTTTTGATATGATTCGAAAACTACAAGTAGTGTTAGGAGTGTGGTGCACTCCGACCGGCCAAACTGTCAACAAGAAACTCTTAAAAAGAGGCCGGAATTATGGGTGACAGCTCTTGGTTTTTGCACCACGATAATGCGCAATGATTCTTCGTGAGTTTACCGCCAAAATTTCGACCAATATCGTGCCGCAATCAACGTGTTTGCCTGATTTAGCTCCATGTACCTTCAGCAAACTCAAACGACCGCTCCGGGGAAACCGTTTTGAGTCAATTAAAGACATTAAACGTAAATTGCTACACGCATTGAAGACTATTCCTGAAATTAACTTTAACCACTTTTTCGAGAATTGGAAAAAACCTTTGATTACTTTGATAAGGACGACATAGATTTTGAAGAATGAATTAATAATTTAAGAATTCTTCTGGTTAGGCGATTGATGCGTTCAAAAGACATGTTTTGGAGATACCCCAATCAGAGTGACAAAAGTGCTACCGTCAATTGTGATATAGATCTAAATGGAGAAGATTTTGAAAAACAATACGCGACTTTTCATAATTCTAATTTGTTTTTGTTCTCTAATCCCGAAATATAAAAGGCAACCCACGTATCTAAACAGACTAATTATAGGAAACTGCTAAAAGCAAAAATCATGATCTTTATTGAATGAAGTCGACACCCAAAATGATCCACCAACTTTCACTAAAATTAATTGTGAAATTTTTCTATTCAATTACAACTAATAAGGAGCACCGGTTCTAACGAGATATTCAATCAAAGCCCGATGGAGGAGAAAGTGGCTAGATGATTCCTCCTTGTCTGCCTTCATACAGTTTTGGCACGGAACATCGACAAAATAATTTGCGTATTGAACAGTCCCTAGACCGGACATCTACCATTGCGGCGCGATTGACTTTGCTAAGAGAAAATATTTTAGAGAAACTCTTACGGTCAACTCTGCGTCAGAAGGATGTCGCAGTCGCACAAGTTCTGGTTGTTGACCAGCTCTTGCCGAGCGCACTGGGGGTCCATACATCCAGTACGAAAATTCAAGAGGACATCGGAAAACCCACTCGCTTCCAATCGAATGGAAGGCGGTAAGGCGATCCTGCCCAGCAAGCTCATCAGCTTTGCAGTTTCCGGCGAATCCGCAGTGACCGGGCACCCATACAAATCGAATATGGCATAGAATCACTATATAACTGAACGATCGGAATCAAGAGCTTGTAAGAAAAGCTTTTTTCATTTAACGAGATATCTCCGAAAAAAAATTTTCAGATCGAATTACTCTAGCATAAAGCTGCCATACAAACAGATTGATCAAAATCAAATTCTTGTGTGGTAACTTTTGTTTTTGTGAAGGTATTCTAACTCTCAATGCAACTAAAATTAACGTACTTGCTTTATACATTTTCCTTTAACGAAAAGCTATTGATCCCTCTTAAAAATGAGTTAATCCTCACTGATCTGACGCTGTTCTTTCACTGTTCTGCATTGCTATGGACCATGGAACGCCGCGTCAAAAACTTACGTACCTACTACGTCAATATTTTGTAATTTTCCACTATCAGTTTGTGGAAAAACAACGATCATTGATACTACCGCGGTCTGCTTAACATATATATGCACATATATACAAACAATCATAAGTCGATCAAGTGAAGCCGTTGCTGATGAAAATGCCTACACTGTGAGAAATTAAAAGACAAATTTTATTTCAGTTTTCATTATATCTAAAAACTATTTATTTACTACTAAAATTTTAAAATCAAAAACTAAAATAAAATAGTTCTCTAGTTTCACTTATTTAGTCATACCCTTCAAGCACATCCAACGCTCTTATTATATGCCTTAATACTTGAGCTGTAGGCATAGAAAGTAAAAATCTCTCAAAATCAAACTTGCAGATAGAGATTCTCAAAGATCTTTCTTTGCGCTCCAATAGCGGTCACACACATTCCATAAGCCTATATATGAAAATATATGATACATATGCTTACCCACTGATAACCTCAAAATTCGAACTGTAATTAAATTATGAAGGCTTCAACAAAATATAGGCATATCATTACCGAATGCTAATTTCTATTTTTGCGCGCTTCATATTTCTCTGTAAGTTTTTCCTGTACTCCTTGGTGCTTATCAGTGGCAAAGTCGAACTGCGAGAGCGAGTTCTTTCGTTCTAATTGAATTGTGCGCATCTTCGTTTGGCGTGGTTGGGCTTAGCGATTAGCGTACAGGCTTTTAAGTACGCCTAAAGCTTGAGTTCGCTTTCAGCGCTGCGACCATATGCTTTGCGTTTACAATATTTAAAATGGAAATATATATTACCTACAGTTTTGGTGCGGCGCTATATTGCACGAGCCCAATTTTGGTCTCATATTCGCTAATCTCTTCCAAACCGCTGCGGTTGTGTCCTCCAAGAAAATGAAACTATTGACTCCGAAATGATTTTAACAACAACAAATGCATGTAGTTTAATCAAATCTTACGAACTATCAGTTTTATGCGGAAAACAATTCGGTGATAATAAGCGTTAAGTTCGGCTTTTTACAAATAGAGCGTTTTTTGCGTTTTTTTCGTCTAATGAAAACATTCGAAATCCAGCTTTGACGGAGAAAGGTTTAATTTTGAGTAATTCTATTATGACATTAACGGTTTGTGTGCACATGGGAATAACGGAAATTATTTCAACAGTGATAAAATGGAAGTTGTGCAAATAGTTATGCGCAAATAATGAAAAATATTAGTAAATAATAAATAATTGATAATAATAATATAAAGCAAGCCAACAAAACATATAAAACAACAACAAATAACTACTTCTACTTTTGAAAAAATATATAATAAATGCGTAACTAGATTTAGTAATAAAAACAACTAAAAGTAACTGTGAAAAAAGGTAAATATTATAGCAGTTGCATATGTGTTGGTTTAAGTGTGATATGATAAAAAACATAAAAAACGCTTATTGTGTTAAAAATCGCTAGTTCAAATATGGTGTACTAAAAGTATTAATTTTTTCAAAAAAAAGAAACATATTGTTTACAAAAAATAATAATTTATAGTAAAATGTGTACCTATTTAAATTGTCTTTCCAATACAATAGAACTATATTTCCAAAATAAATTATAATATGTCTAAAAATAATTATAAAACAAATTTTTTTTTTTTAAATAAAAATAAAATACAAAACGAACCATAATTTAAGGAGACATTTGAAAATAAACTTAAATATTTTCAAATATCTAGGCATTAAACATTATAATAAAAAGTTTATTAAAAAAACATTTATAATAACAAATAAAAAATAAAATAGACTATATTTACAAAAAAGAAAAAAGTAAAACATTTAAAATTTTGTTATAAATAACAATTTATTAAAAAAAAATATTAAACAAATTATAATTCAATAAAATATTTGAAAATAAATTTAAAAATTCTAACTAAAAAATTTAATAAAATATCTAAACATCTTAATTTCTTAATGTTTAATGTTTAGGTATTTTATTAAATTTTTTAGATAGAATTTTTAAATTTATTTTCAAATATTTATAACAAAAAGTTTATTTTTTTATAATAGCATATAAAAAACATTTATAATAAAATTAAAAAAAAGTAAACATAAACATAAACACATTTAACAAAAAAAAAATATTAAAAAATTTAATAAAATATTTGAAACTATAGTATTGTTTTTATAATACAAATGATAAACCAATAAAAATATGCTAATAAACACTACGCCTCAGAAAGTCTGTGAAAGATAAAAAAATTATACATAATTTAAAACCGTGCTTTTCAAAAAAGTTTAAAAGAGGAACAATTTATAAATATATATTTTCTCAAACTAATGTCGCTAGCAAAACATAATTTTCATTTTTCCGTTAATAACCTTTTTTTATAAAAATTTTAAATTTTATATACAAAAGCTATTAAACAAAATTAAAAAAATAAAAAAAAATTTATAAAAATTAAAAATTTTGTGCCCAAAAGCAATTAAAAAAACTTATAAATAAAGAAAATATTAAAAAAAATTATTTCTAATTGAAATACAAAAATCAAAGACATTTTATATTAAAAATAAATATTTCATATTCAAAAAGAATTTGTAATCGCAATTAGTGAACTACAAAATAGAATGGTGAACTACTGATAGAACTCTTCCCTCAGGAAGCAAATTTCTATTTTAAAATATGGATAAAAATAATTTTTTTATTATTTTTTTAATAAAAATATGCGACGAATTCAATAATATGTATCTATAAAACAGTGATTTAAAAAACATTATTTTTCCAAAAAATATACGATTCTTTTATAAAACATATTTGATTAAAAATGTTAATTTTTTAAACAATTGAAAACAAAATTAATATTTTTAATGAATTATAGGAACACTTAAATATTTTCAGCGTCACTAATACTACAGTTTAAGAGCTATCCTAATGCTAAAAAAATTTTAAGAGCATCCTCAAAAAAACAGAAACAAAAGAGCAAAATGAAATTAACGGCAACTAAATTTCACGAGTGAAATATACGAATAAATGCGTTATCAGGCATTTTGACCTCACATTGGGTCAATAAATGTGATAGTGATTGGAAATATGTTTACTAAGCAAATAATAAATAATTACATAGTTATGTCACATTTTTGTTTGAAAGCTGGCATTTCCGTCAATCGTCATATTAAGGGTATACACGCAAATTCCTAAAGATAGTCACGTGATTTTAAGGGGTATTTACACCAAATCTGTAACTAAAAACACAAATCATAGATTCGAATAAACCATTATCGCAGAAAATAAAGAAAAAGAAAAGAAGCTTTGAGAATGGAGAAGCAACTGGACTAAGACACGTATACCACTTTAATGAGTAATTCAAATATTCTATTAAATTAAATACTTCCTCGTAAAAGATTTTTTTTTTTTCAAGATAAGAGAGCTCAAGCATAGCGAAAGTTTACACAGCGAGAGCTCACACAGCAAATCGAAAAAATCTATTCTGGATTTATACAGTTGAAGTGGATTAAAATTTTGTTATAATACCAAATAATTTCACACCCCAAATATTATATTTGTTAGCATTGCTGACGGATAGAAAAATCTTTAGAACTGATAAGGTCAAACATTTTCGTTTTTGTAGCGTCTGTTGTTATGGGGAAATTTTCCAAATTGTCTATGTAGCATATTTGTTAGTATATTTATACATATTTATATAGCAATTTTGTTTTTTTTTTTCAAAAATTAAATTTAACACATTCAGAAATTTTTGGACTCATTAAAAATTGCTTATCATTTTCACCGGCTTCACTGATAGCGGACATTATAAATCAAGATGAAATAATTAATGAACTGAATGAAAAATTGTTTTCTTTTGGTTGATATTTGTTGGTAGTAATATTCAAATTTTACACGGAATGTGATGCACTCCGAATTCCTTCCGACCGGCCAAACTGTCATATGATATTTCATATCAACAAGGAATACGATTTGAGTGTTATGTCTCGTTTTCGCGAAGCTATTCGTAAAAAGAGGCCGAAATTATAGGCGGATAGTTCTTGGTTAAAGCACCATCGCATACTACATTCATTCTTCATGAGTTTTTTCGCCAAATTTTCAACCAATATCGTGTCGTAACCAACGAATTCGCCTTATTAGCTCTATGTTACTTCAGCAAACTCAAACGACCGCTCCGGGGAAATCGTTTTGAGTCAATTAAAAACATTAAACGTAAATCCCTACGCGCATTTAAGACTATTTTATTGACTTTAACAACTGTTTCGAGAATTAGAAAAAACGTTGGCACAAATGTATTGGAGACAAAGGGGATTACTTGAAGGGGGTATTCTAGTCTAGAAATTTGAAAAAATTGATTTTTTTTTTATATTTCGATAGTTTTGATATTCAAAAATATCTCCTTAAAAGGATTTTTCAAAACTCAAATTATTTTCAAAGTTATAGCCATTTTAGTGAGCGAATATCGTACAACGGTTGAGCGAATATCGTATAACATAAAACTTTAATCGCGTTTTTCTCGAAACTACTATTTTCAACACTTCTGACATGATTTCTCAAGTTCTAATGAACCGATTAACTTGAAATTTGGTGTGGACCTTCTTTATATATCTCTCTATGGTTGGAACTAGGATTATTAAAAATTTTGATTTTTACTATTTTTAAAAAATTTCGATCTGTGCCAAAAAACGGGCAAAAAATTCAAACAGTCGCCATTTACTGAAAATTTTTCTTTTTTTATTTATCCTAGTTCAGACGATAGCGGCATTTGTACTGATTAAACATTTTTTTTTATTTTTTTCGGATCACCCAAAGTGTTGGAATCGTGTCAGGAAGGGCACCCCCTTATTTTCAACCCCCGCCACGCCACCACGCCGCAATTAATCAAATTATCACAAAATTTATTTTTTTTATTTTTTTTTGCATTCTTAAAATATCAATAAATATCTGATAAAAAATTGGATATTAAAAATGTTCTTAGCTTTTTTTATTGGACTTTAAAAAATGCCGTTAAATAGCATTTCTAGACTAGAATACCCCCTTAAGGTGGACGACATACATTTTGAATAATAAATTTAGAACAAAGTCTTACTATTTTTTGCTCATAGTCGTATGTATATTCTGCCAGATATACCGACTTTTTCTTTTTCGGTTTTGAATTTTTCTATATGTATACGTCGACATAATATTACGGTATATAAAAAATATGTGATTTATTATTTTTCTTCTTATATGAGTCTTTTATTTGGACATATTTCTTTATTCTTTGAATGTTTAATTATGTTACATAAAATATTTACTTCTTTATTAAGAGTTCGAGACAATCCTTAAGACATAATGATCTAATTACCAATAATATTCTAGATATATAATATATAATTACACATGTATAAATATTCTTATAAATATATACACTATACATATTGATTCACATTTCAGACTCCTCCAGAGAGTGCCCACTTACAGAATTTAGTTCCTGTAAATAGAGCACATCTAGTGGTCATGGCGTTCGATTTTGTAGCAGGTTGCCTCGGTGGTAAGTACGCAATACGTAGTATTCAATTATACTTCAAAAAGAAGGTGTACCAATAGGTCTGAATAACCCATTAAGTGAATTATTAAAAGTTTACAGACATGGGAACGTTTGGATGACTTTTATTGTTAAGCAAATTTATGAAAATATCGACTAAAACTAATCATGATAACTATCTTATTCTAAATTATAGTAGTCTTGGCAACGCAGAAAAGCATCATAACGAGGTGGTCGATGTATAAATAACATAATAAGTGAGACATTATTAGCCTCTTAATTAAAATAAATGCCAATCGCTTTAAATAACCATTTAAACCTATTAACATATATATTATCGTTAAAACAAGATCCAATGGCTCTTATTTACAAATTTAACTGCATTACCTTTCGAAACATGGAACGAAACATGGCCATAAATCCATTTGGGAAAGAAATTTGTCTTGCGCAATGAAACTTAGTTTCAAATTCATATTTTACGAATAGTGAATACACTAAGAAAGTCCAGATGACTTATTTATCCATCTAAATGGGATATAAAGTGAGTTATTCCCTAGTAAGAAAGGCGGTAGTTAAATCACTAAACTCATCAATCCAAAGGTCCTCTTGGGCAGATCACATGTATTTCTAGACATATTAGCCATTATCAAGACTGAACCAACTAAAGATGTCACTATATATGGGCTTTATATACATATATTGGCTACAAAGAAAAATAAGTCATGGATTTTATGAAACAATCCTTCAGACAAAATGACTCCCCCATATCTCTGATCAGATCGAACTGATCTAACATAAAAACCTATTAGGATCAAGAATGCAAATCCTAGTTGAAACAATAAACAAAATAAAAAAGCAAATGACTAAAAAGGCAAATAACAAAATTTCCCTTGATTTCTCTTTGTTCCCTTTAAGCACGTTTATCCCGACAAAATTTTTAAAATCGTTAGTTATTTTTTTTTGAAACGTGCTCAGGACGGTATCTTCGGGATCAATGATCCGTATGTATTTAGCGTTTGCTCCCAGTGGTTAACAAAACTTCTATAATCAATTAGAAACCACGAGTTACAATTCAAAACTGATCTCGTGTTTTTATTTTCACTACAAATTTTCTTTTTCGATTTTTTTTTCAGGCTGTGCAGGTGTTTTAGTCGGTCATCCATTCGATACAGTTAAAGTTCATCTACAGATGCAGGATGTTAAGAACCCTATATATCGTGGCACCTTTCATTGTATATCGTCGCTAGTTCGTACGGATGGCGTGAAAAGTTTATACCGCGGCATGTCCAGCCCACTGATGGGCATAAGTGTTGTTAATGCCATAGTCTTTGGTGTATATGGCAATGTACAGCGACAAATGGTGGACTCAAATTCATTATATTCACATTTCATAGCTGGTTGCGTGTCGGGTTTTGCGCAGAGTATAGTGTGTTCACCAATGGAATTGGCTAAGACGCGTATGCAGTTACAACATATGGATCCAAAAGCACCTCAATATAAAAGTCCAATTGAATGTATAAGGCATATAATACAGACAGATGGGTTTAAGGGTGGTTTTCGTGGTTTGGGAATGACAGCTCTCAGAGATGTGCCAGGTGAGTAAATTGTATTTTCAAGTGGTTGTATTATTCGAACTAATTCTACGAAGATAGAGCATGGCTAATAAGTATTATTATTATTCGACAAAGTGGGTAAGAGCTTCTGAGCCTAAAGTATGCAAACAGGGGGTTATACAATACAAACGCTAGGTCAAGTATTGGAAATGTGCATTAAGCCTGTAGGACAACCAAGCAGATGTTAAAACCCGTATAGTTCCCTCCCGTGAGGAGGTTACATGTAACCGAAACGGTTCCCTATCGTCTCTATGCGGCCAACTCGGCACTGTATCTCAAAATTTATTTCTACCGCTCCGATAACAAAGTTAGTTACTGGCAAAATAGGGCTAAAAGCGGTATAAGCAAACTCATAGACCAAATCGAGATGCACTGAAACGTTTGAAAGCATAGAACGATCTCAAGCAGATCTATATCTGCAACTCCGAACTCAGTTTCGAAGAAAATGTTTATTCTATTATATTTACAAGAAACCTGCTCTTTACCAAGAGTGGAAATGTTAATAACGTCAGATGACTAGTTACCCATCTAAAAGGGATGGAAAAAGAGTTATTACCTGTTTTTTTTATTATGGATGTGTTAAAATATAAGTAAGACAGCAGTCAAATCACCAATCCCATCAATCCGTAGATGTAGTGCACTCTCTTCTCCTCTTAGGTAGATTACATGAAATTGTCATGGTAGCCAAATAGCCAAATGGCTTTTATATAATAATCCTACAGACGAACTGAAAGTCAACTTCCTCAGACCTATAATCCGATCGACTCAGCGTAGGATAAGATTTTAAGGCGTGATTTTAATAACGAGCTCAGATAGCGTGAGGGGATCGTAGATCATTTAATGTTATGTTTAATCAGATTGACCTCAACATGGATATGAACTTATGAATCGTAAGTTTACTACCGGCCGAGCTTAGATAAATACTCCATTGTTCCGAACTCAAAAACAATCTGAAAGAATCGTAAGATAGTTTAATATCAACTTTATTTTAACGTCGTGACATAAGCACGTTACACAGTTCAACGAGATAAAATTCTCAAAATAATACATTAATAAAATTTCAACCATCCATAGTTATGTTAAGAAAGTTATATTAACAATTACCTTTTCTTCTCAAGGTTTCGCCGCCTACTTCGTAAGCTACGAATGGTTAATGTCGTTAAAAGAAAAACCTAGCGTCCCACACGCTCTAACTGCTGGCGGCTTAGCCGGTATAGCTTCATGGCTTGTATCCTACCCCACAGATGTAATTAAGACACTGTTGCAAGCAGATGGTATGAGTTCAGCGCCCGTATACAAAGGCGCCTGGGATTGTGCGGTCAGAAATTATAATAAAGATGGACTGCATTTCTTCTTCCGTGGTCTCAATTCAACCATTATACGCGCGTTCCCCGCGAACGCCGCCTGTTTCTATGTGGTCGCTTGCATTTTGGGTCTGACAAAGCGTGCAAATTTGGATATGGAATTACAGACAACGGATCAGTTGGCCATATCGAGGGTACCCATATCGGCAGAGATGCCCTTATCTTATCTGCATCGATATGACAAAGAGCGACATGAAGTGCGTGAGAAGCGTTATACGATGGTGAAAATTTTACAAAGCCTAGGTGCCTTCAACGAAGCCGTCTGTCATTCGGAAATCGAAGATTTAGCGCATGAATTTTATCCAGAAAATGATAATGATTTTAAATATTATGTTTTCGAAGATGAACGCATAAAAATAAGAGAACTTTGTGGAGATAATGATTGAGAATGCCATATAAAGTCCGTTATAGCTGACTAGTTGCATTTGTATATATAACACTATATATGTATGTATGTTTGTATGTATGTATGTATGAATAGTTATTGTACATATGTATATTTATTTATATACAAAAATACGTAGTGCTAAAGCATAAAATCATCTGTAGTTAGGAATTATGTAAATTAATAAATGTGAAATAGACTAAAATGCCAACATTTCTACAAATGAACGCATTCATATTTTGAAGTTTTATAAATGGAAAAGGGCAGAAATAAAATATTTTACTATGATAAACAACAAAATCATTGTATTCGTCTTTAAATATTGCAGATTTATAATACAACGGGTGATTCTAGTAGAGATACTTTTTTCAATAGCATTTTTTGATAGTGAGTCGTGTCAATTCCATCATTATTGGATAATATTCTAATGTTCGACCGAATAGACCACGTCCAGCACGCAGTGAAGAAAATATAGCAGCGCAGCTGAGAGTGTACAGGAAACCCGTGGAGAGTCGATTTGGCGCCATTCGCAGCAACTCGGACTGACGTATGGAACGACTTGGCGCATTTTACGTCGAGATATCTTGTACAAGAATTGAAGTCGTTCGACCTACCCAAGCGACATCAATTCGCTCTATGGGCTCTTAAAAAGTTCCAAAATGATCTGTGTTTTCTAGCCAATTTGTTTCCAGCGATGAGGCCCTTTTTTGGCTCATTGGGTATTTAAGCAAGCAAAATTATCGTATTTGGGATGAAGCGCAACCTAAAGAGATTAAAGAGTTTATTCAGAAAAAAATTAGTTTGGTGTGGTTTGTGGGCCGGTGGAATCATCGGTCCATATTTCTTCACAAGTGCTGCCGGTGCGAACGTAACCGTCAATGGTATCCACACCGTATCGCACCGTAATAACCGACTATTTGACGCCCAAAATTGAAGCTCGTGATCTCTGTGACTTTCAATTTCAACCAGACGGTGCCACTTCCCACACATTGCATCAATCAATGGATTTTGATTGAGAGAACACTTCGGTTGCAAATAATTTCACGTTTTGGGTCGGTTGATTGGCCACCTAAATCGTGCGAAATCACACCGTTAAACTTTTTCCTGTGGTGATTTGTAAAATATAAAGTATATGCGGACAATCCTGCTTCAATTTAGGCTTTGGAGTAATTCGTGTAATGACGTGTAATTCACCAACGACCAGTCGAAATGCGCGAACGAGTCATCGAAGATTGGACTCAATGGATGGACCATCTGAGAAGTAGCCGCGGCCAACATTTGAAAGAGATAATTTTCAAAAAATAAATTCCAAAAAACGTTTACCTTCTTTTCTATGAAATCGAGATGTTGTGTGTCGATCCTTCTTTCACGGGTCTTTTCCAAGATTTGCAGCAATTTGAATATCTGCTCAGTTGTTGATGTTCTATACCTAAAGCCACACTGATGAAGCTCGATAGAGGCTTACATGCGATGTTGAGGAAGCTTATCCCACGGTAGTTGATGCAGATTGTGCGGTCTGCCTTTTTGTGGATTGGACAAAGCACACTTAAATTCTAATCGTCGGGCATGCTATCGTCAGACCATATTCTACAAAGAAGCTGAAACATGCTCCTTATAAATTCTACGTCGCTGTATTTGAATAGTTTAGCCGGCAATCCATCGGCCCCCGCCGCTTTATTATCCTTCAGACGGTAATTGATATTCGAAGTTCTTTCAATAAACAAGAAGAAATGAAAAAAATTGAATTATAAAGAAATGAGAGAAAATCTTACAAAACCATTATAGTTTCATGAACTGTAGGCATAAATATATATAAAATCGATCTTACATCAAGGACAACAAATACAAATTAATACGGTCTACCTCTTCTACTACTTTTTAACGGTGATATCAATTTGATATATTTCTAACATCGAAAGAATAAATCTCAGTTGGTTTTACAGGCCACAACGCTTCTAAGCAAATTATTTTCCATCCTTTGTTATAAAAATCGCTTGGGATAACGCTTAGTCCCTCCAGAAAACTTCCTTTCCCGACCTTAATTAACGCAGAATACGTGTGAATAATGACCCAAACACGATGCGGTAGTTACGTATAACCATGCAAGAATTGGTATAAAAACGCAAACACTTGGAAACATGCTCAAACCTTTGCGTACGAAAAACACTCAACTCGTCGCCTTCGAGCTCTATGGCAACGAGCAACTCGTACTGGGTGCTGTTTATCAAATAAAAATACTTTAAATTGAATTTCCAAAGCAACAAACTGCAATATCAATCGCTTTACAGAAACGAACGAGAAAATATATTTTTCAAGACGCTTACAATTTGTGTGAAATATTAACGCTTACAAATAAATACAAATATTTTATATAAGTCTACACGGAAAGAAAAAAATCAACCGATTGCCAATATGATAAGTGATGAAAATCAAACCGAAAATGTAGCACAGCCTGCATCGGGGGTCGATTCCGGACCCGAGCCGCGTTCGGAGTCCGAACAGGAGCGCGCAAATGATACGCATTCCGAGTGCGATTTTGCACGCCTACCAGAACCACCGAAGCCCGAGGAACCGGAACCAGTACGCTTAGCACTCCTGCCACCGGACCACCCACTCTTACAGAAATTCCAAGCAAATTTAAAGGACTATCTTTTGCGTACGAAGGAACAGCTCAAGAATGAAATCGCCGAGATCAAATATCAATTAAAGCTGAAGGAGGCGGCACGCGAAGAACAAGGCGCCAAACTTTATGATCTGCAACAGGGTATTAACCGGCAAAATGAACAGTTGGAAGATTATGTGCAGCAGATACAAACGAACATGCAGAAACGTGTGGAAATGGAGAGTGAAGTGACGCAACTCAAAGCGGAGTACGAGCAGCGTTTGCAAACGAAAAAGGAGCAAAAACAAAAATACAACAAACGCATGGTCGAATTGGAGAATATGAACACGTTGGAGGGGCACATACGCAACTGGGCCGATGAGGTGAAGGACGAAGTGAAGAATGCCAAGCGTATTGTGCATCGTGATACACAGTTGCAAAAGCAACTGTCCGAGGACAAGAAGAAATCCGATATGCTCTTCTATCATCTGGATGTGGAGGTGAAGCGCAAGGAACATGAAGTCGAATTAGTGCGCAGCGAGTTGCAAGATATGCGCGATATAACCGATGTGCTCAAGACGAGCATTAATGATGCCAATACCGACTTGGAGGTGCTGCAAACTGAGCACAAGCGCTTAACACAAGCCTGGAGTGAGGTCATTGTAGCCATACAGCATCGTGACAAAATACTCTATCAAGCGCAACAATCTATGGGGTGAGTTATAAGTTTACATATATTATACATGTGTACAAGATATAAAATTTATAAGAAGGCTCTAGAATTTTTTTATTTGGCCTGCTGTCGGTAATAATATAGTAATGTGTAGGAATTCGAACCTTCTTAGATATTTTGTCAAACTGCTTCGAATGGTTTGATATCTTCCGAAAAATAAAGAACTCTAAAGAACAGAAAAATTTGAAATTGAGTAAAACTCTACAAAAATTTCAAAGTACCAAAGTAACTCAAAAAAGTCATCCTTCCTACTGCGCTCGCATACGTCAGATTCAATGGAATGCGCTCAGTTGACGTTTGAGTCATGTCCTGTTCAGTTGCCCACTAACGTTTCCTTTGCACAGCAGCCCTAGCGTACTGCCAAGTATTGCCCATAATTCCATAATAGATGGTTGGGTCACTCAGGGTTCTACACTCCCAGGTATAAATCTACCGATCTCCTTTCACTTCTCGACTTCCTTCTGAACAATTCGTAGTTAAAAAGCTGCCCAATCCGAGCCGTTATCCGTCCCCGAAAAGTAAGATAGGTATATAATAGTTCTAAAGTTGTCTCTCACGAGGACAGTGCGTTCAGAGCCAAACAGCGCGTAGAGGGAGTCTTTTCAAGCAACACTCAGAGACTTTCCATGATTTTAACGGGACGGAGGCAGTTGCGACATTAATTCACCAGCTATGTCTGCGAGTGTCACCCCAGCATACTCAGGAGGTAGAATGTCGAAACCAAAAGCTGCTCAATTTTAGCAATCGCTGAAATCGGTCCTTTATAGCATAAAACTGCCATAAAAGATGAACGAACAAAATCTTGTCCTTGTATAGAAAACTTTTTATGTGACGAGCTATACTTTATTTGTTCTGCTAATACTACAGTTTCTTAGTGAAATTGAGCTTTAAAGCAATATGTAATTTAGTACCCTATATTTTCAGCAAAGAGAAAGAATCTATTACACTAAACACAATGAGTATTGAGTCAATTAAAAAGCAGATAACAAAGGAGACAAAACAAAACGAAAAATTGGAATCTTTCAAATCGCGACTACTGGCCGATTGTGGAAATCTTAAACGTGAATGTGAGTATGAACAGAATTAGTAGAGACATTAAACTGCAGCTGAACCGCCTCTAATGTTCGCCCTCAGGTCAAAAACAAGCAGAGACATTGCTCGGACTGCAAGTGAAACTCGACGAACTGCCGCTTTGGTTGAAACAAAACGAGAAGGATTTAATCGAAGCAAATCGTGAGGGTACCAATTTGGAAACCGAATTACGCAGAATGCAATGGAAGAGCGATAAACTATATGCCAAGAAATATCAAATGGAAGAGAACATGCTAAAATTGGCGCAAGATCAATTAATCACCGACAAAGCTAGTCAATATCGCTTGAAACTTTTGCGCGAAGCACAGGAAACACGCAGGGGTACCGAACTAAACTTGGCTGTAGTTCAAAGTCAACTCTCAGACACTTTGTTGGATACGGAGCGTTACCGGGGCATATTAGTGAAATTGAATCAAGATAACGAGGAATTAGAAAAGAAATTACATAGTGTGGATCACAATGCCGAACTGATTGTAGCCGAGATGCATGCGTTGGAAACACAAATCGATATCAAAATGAAAAAGATTGATCGCTTATCAAGTCGCCTGGAAGAAATAAATCGCATGGGCGAGGAAGCGGCCAACAGTGTGCAGACAAAGAAGGCACTTAAATAGTTAAATTATTATAAAAAAGTCGATTATGTGGGTATCTTTGATTACAGATAAAGATATTGGAGCGAGGCATATTAGCCACCGAACAGCAGATACGAGAGCTTCAGCAATTCTGGTTGATGATGCAGAATCACTATGTTAATCTATCGGAAAAGCGCAATAATCAACTTACTGAAATACAGGTCACCCAAAAACGTAAGTACTGATAAGACGATATCAAAATATTGTTATATTAGTGAATAGAGAAGAGGTTTAGTAGGGAAAAGGCTACTATCTCAATCTATGCCGACGGGTTCAAAATGTACTGAGGTGTAGAGATAAGGGTACCTCTGAGGATATTGATATCTCTTTCCAGTGGCGTAACTATAGGGTGGCAAGTCGGCAAAATGCCACGGGCCCCCAGCCCAAAGGGGCCCCCGGTCAGAGGAAATCTCAATTCCCAACATTTATTATTACACAAAAACATTACTTAAGTAAAAAAAGGTTTGTCTTTAATTTATTTGTTACCTTCTTAGTTGCATACACAACTAAAAAAAAAATAAACCTAGGTATTAAACTTTCAATGCATTAGTAAAAAAAAAATTTAACCCAGTTTTAGAAAAAATGGTCAAAATTCAATTACTCGTAATAATTTCGGAAACATGTGTGGACAAACATACATCAAAAATGTGTATATTGGTTTACATTCATATTCACTGGGCATGTCTCAGGGTGTCTCGCTGAGACTAGGTATACTGCCGGCATTAAAATCAGTGTTGCCGTTTTAGCGCATTTCGCGCTAGATAGCGCAATTCTAGACTCTTCAGCGCTTTTTTTTCTCAATACAATGCGCTAAAAAATATTTTTCGGAATCTAGTAGAAAATTGTAAAAATTATTGACGATCGTAAATTTAAGCCAATAAGTTAATTGTCAGAGCCGTAAAACTTTAGGAAAATAACGAGCTGGGAATTCCCCAAAGGATTTAGTATTCCCCGACCACAATGTTATTGATGCGTTTAATATTTTGTCTTTTTTTTTACATTAAAGTGTTATGTTATGACTGTCTCTGATTTTACTAACAGAGTTCAATTCTTAAGAAAAATTGCCACACTTTTATGTTGCCTGAACACGATTTGAAGAAAATGACTAAAACTGTAAAAAAAGAAACGGCATCTGGTGAAGGCACACCAACCGCACCCGAACGTAATGATGACCAGAAAGATATTCAGTTATTTAATTTAGTTGATTTTGATAAATGTAATAATGGTTAAATAAATTCACATAAAAACACATCTTCTCTTATTGCCATTAAAAATTCACAGCTAAAATTTAGCGCAATTTTGAAATGAGTTTGGTGTATTTTTTTCTTTCTCAAACGGCAACACTTTTTAAAATTTATGTTGGTAATACTTGCTGATGCTTGGGGAATCCCCGATTCGAGTTTGTATATATGAAAAACTCCACTATTGTATTACGCAAGAACTCACCAAGCAATTAGCAGTTTATTGTTGTAAGAATTGGTTCCTGAAGTGTGCACTGCATTTCTGTTATTTCTCACCATTCCTGTAACTACGGCTAGTGCCGAGCGATCATTTTCAAAACTGATATTGATAAAAACTTATTTAAGAAATTCTATGGGACAAGAAAGGTTAAGCAATTTGGCTATTCTATCCATCGAAAATTCTATGGCCCGAAATTTGAACTTTGATGATGTCATTAACACTTTTGCTGAACAGAAAGTCCGAAGAAAGGAATTATAATAATTAAAATTGTGTACTTAAAATAAAATTGTGATTTCAGTTCAATATGTACTTTAAATTAGGTACCTTTAATTAAAAGTGAATAATTAGAAAATCAAGAAATTATAATTATAAAGTTTGTATGTACCTACTTCACGTAATGATTTATTAGTTAACTCTTACAAATAAAAGTGTATAAATAAATATTATAAAATAAAAAATACTATTTCTGTTAGTTCAGCTTCTTTATATATTAGGGAAGTGGGAGGGCAGGGGGCCCATTCGATGAATTTGCCACGGGCCTCGAACGGTATAGTTACGCCACTGTCTCTTTCTCTCGCTATCCGTCTACCAAACTCAGGTAACATCTTCTAAGCGGAAGTACTAGGCATAGGAAAGGCCTATGGAGTTATACTGAATAACTACGGGAGGGCACAGAAAGATACCATATACACAGACAGTCAGGTGGCATTGCTAGCCTTATCGTCGTCAAAGGTTAATTCCCACGTAATCAACAAATTAAGCTCACTGGCGAGTTCATTGGTCATTTACAGAACATGCGTTAAAAATGAGCTAGCGACAATACTTGCCAGCTGCAAAGTCAAATGGATTAAATAGACTGTGCTACATTTCCTCTGTAAGTGTCCAGCTCTAACACAAACCCGACATCCATTTCTTGGAAGCCATCACAAGATATAGTCGACAATTAGAACGGTCCTATCTCGGCTTATCTAAAGTTAATTTTTTACTTTGACCTCAGCTTGCAAACCGGTTTACTTATACTCATTCAAACAGTTATTTGGCTGTCATTGAAAATTATATCACTGAGGGTTCGTTTTCTGCAGCGGACGCAAATTGGATATCTGTGGCTGTGTGTTTCCTCTCGCTGATCTTGAAATTTAGTTTATTGTAGGTAGCAATAGAATGCGGATTCCAAAAAAGGCACCGGTTCACATACACAGACAGATTTTCTCAAGATCAACTATTATTGGTCGACAGACCATCCTTAAATTGGAAGAGATTCTAATCACTCGCTTCCACAAAAATTTTAATCGTGATTTTTAATGATTATTTCAGAACTCAGAATAATTAAACAGAAGTCGCTGAAAATCGATGTAGATCTTGAAAAGCAGGAAGAGGCTACAAAAGAACTCGAACACGACATACAAATCTATTTGACCAAAGTGGAACTCTTAAATAAAAAAATGTGTAATGCACGCCAACAGCACGACAACGAGGAGAACGAATGTCAGATGGAGCACAATGAACTAGTACTCAAGTTGAAGGTAAGTCACTAAGAGACATACTCAAACCTATATAATATAAGACATGTTTTACTGATGCCTCTTGAAAACATTTTCAGGATCACGAAATGAATGTTTTAAATATGGAAGCCGAAATTGATGAGCTGCAAGATGAAATCGATCATTACAAAGACTTGGTGCTGGACAAACATCGCGAATCATTGTCATGGGAGACCAAATATAAGCTAATCGAAGAGACGCTACGTTGGCGCAAAGACGAAACGAGTCTCACCAGTGAAATCGGCAATATGAAATCGGAGATACATCGCATGAAGATACGCTTTCAGCATTTGGCGCGCGCACAAGAGAAGCTTGCACAAGATTTGCAACACGGTGTGGCACATCGTGAACATATCTATATAGCTGCGTCGGCAAAGAAGCTTGCCGAGGTAAAAGCGCAGCGCATCAAGACTGGCATTTCGTCACAGCAAAAAGTTATCGACTTACGTAATCGCTTAAAGAAAATTCAAAATGAGATTAGTGTTATTAGCGATGAACAACTCGTAAAGGTAACACGTGATAACGAACGTATCCGTGCCGATCTAACGCGTTTGTATGAGGACATTGAACGCGAGAAGGCGCTTGACGAGGAACTACGTCAGAAGATTGACGATAGCCTTTTGTTGAAACATTACAATTTAGAACGTATCGTACGCAAACAGAATCGCGCGAAATCGTATCGGCGCTTAGGCTTGGGCACGTCTTCCCCGAAGATACGCTCTGAAACCACATTGAATCAACTGGTACAAAAGCAAATGGAAATAAATGATAATCTACTGGAGGTGGTACAAATATTGAACACCGAGTTTCCAGAAAAGAAAAAATTCTTCGCCAAAGTCACACAAGTTCTTCGTGATTAAGTATGTGACGTCAAGTTAACCAGGGTATAGGTTTCAATATATTTGTTTTAATTTTTGTATGCACTTTTGGCACATTTGTATTCAACATGATTTGGAAATATATTTTGGTCATTATGATTTCTAAAAAATTAACTGTAATTTAACTTTAGAATAAATTATGAGTATATAATAGAAATATTTAGCTTGGAGATCAACGGATAAGGTTATCATCACGAATGCATTTCTCATCAAATCTGAACTTTTTTGAAGATGATCTCTTTCGAATCTTGGCCGCGGCTACGTCTCAGTTGGCTCATCCGTTGAGCCCAATTTTCGATGATTCGTTCAAGAGTTTCAACAGGTAACTGGCGAATGGCACGCGTGATATTTTCCTCCAAGGGCTGAATCGAAACGGGATTGCCCGCATGAACTTTAGACTTTAGAAAAAGAAATTTGGGTCGATGACCATTAGAACTGGATCACAAACCACTCCAATGCATTTTTTTTTCTGGATGAAATGGCACCTTTTGAACCTCTTCAGGTTGCTTTTGGTACCAAATGAGGTAAATTCGCTTGTTTACATACTCATTAAGCCAGAAATGGGCCTAGTTAACAACATTTGGCTCGAAAATGTCGGATCTTCTTGGAGCTTTTTAATAGTCCTTAGAGCGAAGCGTTGTCGCTTGGGAAGGTCGAGTGGCTTCAGTTCTTGTACAAACTGTATTTTGAACGCTTCCAACTCTCCACGGTCTTCGTTTACACCCTCAGCTATGGCTGCTATGTTTTCTTCATTGCGTCCGGCATGGTCAATTCGGTCGAATATTTTCCAATAGTGAATACTAAATCTCAATATGGGTGATGGTGTTGCGAAAAGTACGCTCAGTAGACCGATTGTTTTGACCATAAGTTGAGCGAAGCACGCGAAACAAATTCTTTAGAGAACGTGAATTGCTGTAATAAAGTTGAACGATTTGTAAACGTACTTCAAGCGTAAGTCCTTCCATTCTGAAATGCCTAGAAGGGCCATTGCCACAACATTTGTATGATCAAGTAGTGCTACGAGTATAATACAACAGCATGTATACTGAATTATAGCATGTTAGTTTCTCCTTACATTGAAACATAAAAGTAGTCATAACTTCGAAGTCGTAGACAATTTCGTCTATCTTGGGACCAGCATTAACATCAACAACAACGTCAGCCTCGAAACCCAACGCCGAATAACTCTTGCCAACAGGTGCTAATTCGGACTGAATAGGTAATTGAGAAGTAAAGTCTTTTCTCGATGAACAAAGACCAAATTCTACAAGTCACTTATCATCAACGTTCTGCCATATCGTGCAGAGATAAGGACGAAGACAACATCTGATGATTCGTTGTTATGAGTTTTCGAAAGAAAGATTCTGCGGAAGATTTATCGCCCTTTGCGCATTGGCAACGGCGAATATCGCTGTCGATGGAACGATGAGCTGTACGAGATATACGACGACATTGACATAGTTCAGCGAATTAAAAGACAGCGGCTACGCTGGCTAGGTCACGTTGTCCGGATGGACGAAAACACTCCAGCTCTGAAAGTATTCGACGCAGTACCCGCCGGGGCAAGCAGAGGAAGAGGAAGACCTCCACTCCATTGGAAGGACCAAGTGGAGAAGGACCTGGCTTCGCTTGGAATATTCAATTGGCGCCACGTAGCGAAAAGAAGAAACGACTGGCGCGCGGTTGTTAACTCGGCTATAATCGCGTAAGCGGTGTCTGCGCCAATTAAGAAGTAGAAGAATAAATGAGTAGAGCTATCTAAAGGTACATTGTGCCATGTTCTCTATCACATACTACTGTGCCAAAAAAAAGGTGACATTTGAATTTAAACTGCGCGCGTCGAAGGATTTGGAGAATTATTTTTTTTAGGTTGGTAGTACTGTCAGTCACATTTATGTTGTTGTTATTTGTTGAGCAAAGAATTTGCATTAAATTTTGCATAAGGAATCAATTTACTGCTGTGGATACGTTGAGGAAGGTGCAGAAAGCCTTTGGTGATGAGGCTATGTCTAAAAAAAAATGTTTACAAGTGGTATAGTGAGTTCCAAGCCGGCCGTGAACGTGTCGAAGACGAAGAGTGTCCAGGGCGATCATCAACCTCAACCGACGAAGCTCACGTTCAACAAATCAAAGATTTGGTGTTGAAAAACCGTCGATTAACAATTAAAGACCTTGCTGATGAAGTTGGCATATCGAAAGGCTCAGCCAATACCATTTTGAAGGATGTTTTGAGCCTCAAGCGCGTCAAATCTCGACTGGTACCGAAAACATTGAAGTTTTTGGAAAAAAGGTGTCGCGTTGAAGTGTGTGAAACGATGCTTTCCGACTACCAGGGTGTCATGAAATGCATTATAACTGGCGATGAGACTTGGATCTATGCTTACGACCCCGAAACAACCGATCAATCGAGCGAATATCGTGCCAAAAGAGAGCCGAGACCAAAAAAAATCGCGCCAAAGTCGCTCAAAAATCAAGGTCATGTTGACTGTTTTCTTCGATTATCGTGGTGTTGTGCATTATGAATTCCTTCCAACCGGTCAAACAGTCAACAAGGAATATTATTTGAACGTTATGCGTCGTTTGCGTAACGCTATCCGCCTAAAAAGGCCGGAATTGTGGAAAGACAATTCTTGGTTTTTACACCACGATAATGCACCATCCCATACTGCTCTCGTAATTCGTAATGATTTCGCCAAAAACTCAACCCCGTACCGTATTCACGCAACCACCGTATTCACCTGATCTGGCGCCGTGCGACTTCTGGCTGTTCATCAAGCTCAAAAGACCGCTCCGGGGACACCGTTTTTATACGATAGAGGAGATTCTAGCCAGAGCGAAGACGGAACTGAAGGCCATCCCGGAAAGCGACTACAACCAGTGTTTCGAAGATTGGAAAATCCGTTGGCATAAGTGCATTGCATCAGGAGGGGATTACTTTGAAGGGGATGAAATTGATTTGGAAGAATAAAGAATTTTCAAAATAAATACAATGTCAGCTTATTTTTTGGGCACATTTATATACTCAAGGTCCCAACAATCTGATTATTTCCAAAAACTTGCCGCCATTGAGATGATGAGACCTAGCTAGATTAATGGATCCAAGAGCCTTGCGCCTGCGTCTACAGATTGCTGTACAATCTATAATCAAGTGCTAAGGAAGTTCCGATTCAACGGCGCAAAACCGGCAATGGCACACGAGACTGTGCCCATGTTGGACAGGTGCTTCCCGAGCTATGTGGAGAATGCGATATGTAGACAGAATTTGTCTTTGGGGAGGTTAATTATATATTTAAACTTTGCTTGGTTGAAACCTCCCATTAACAGCTTTGCATGACGCATATACATACCTGCTGATTGCTGCCAATAACTTTCACCAGCGCACTGGCGGCTAAACCTTTATGCCTCAGAGGCGCAGACACAAGCAAGGCAAGTCTTTGCAATTGCGATAGTTGATGTCCTAACGAAATATGCGATGCTTTCGGTAGCCAAGAAATGGCTCCATATATAAGAATTGCTGATGTTTGGCATACAACGCCAGGATTACCGTCTGTTTACCTTGAGTGCTTTAGACAGATTTGTCAACTCGGCAGTTTTCTGCCAAATTTTTTGGAGAACAATTGATTTCCACTGCGCTCACTCACAAGCGCGCAGCTCTTTGTTGTATGAAAACAAATAAAACCAACAACAACATTGAAAAATTAAGTACATATAATATACACATGTGATATATTTTACCATTTTAATAGTATTAATACATATAATTTCCTTAGTTCTTCAACCATTTTCGTTTGCTATACATATACATTATTTCTCCTCTACTCTTCTCTTTCTCTCTCTCTCTTGTTTTCCCTTTCGCTCTCGCTTGCTCACTTACGTGATAACGCATCGACGCGTGGCCCTTTAAAATATCCACGAAAATACAAATCAATTGTAAAAATATAAAAAAAATAAAATAAAATAAACTTTATCTTAGCTAGGTATTTAACTTAAAGCATATAAACATAATATATGTACTTGTATGTATGTAGGTAAAACAGCTAACTGGATGTATATAATTAAAATACTATTTTTTTTTATTTTATATTTGTATGTATGTATGTTTTATAAGGTCTCACAATTAATTATGGTTTGTTGTTGTTTTTTTTTTTTAAAAAATATTTTTATTGATTAAGTAATTACTGCTTGATGAAATTTTCTTGCAATGCTTTCAAAAAAGTACAAAAAACATTCTTAGTATAAATCATAATTAATATAACAAAAAATTAACTAAGTGTGCGCGTTTGTATAAAATATTAACTTACATGCGATTGTAACTAAGCAACTTAATTTGAATTTTATTTTATTTTTTTTATCTATATTTATATAACATAATGGCATAAAAAATGTTGTTGCTTTCACTACTTGGTAATGTCAATTGTCGGCGCTTGCGGACAGGTAGGTAATTTTAACGGCATAATTGCAGCAAATCAAGACGCATTGAAGAGACAGCAGCACAGGGTGGCAATAATTATTATTTTTGTAACTTTTTCCTTGGACTTTTTTTAATTATGTTTTCTTTCAGTTACTGTTTTAATATTATTATTTTTAATTATTATTCTTTATATAATATTTTTGCATTATTATTTTTGATTTTATTATTGTTATATTTTTTATAAACTATTTAAATTAATTTCTTTTTCTAAAAATTTAAAATAGTGTCTTTGTTCTAAAATTTCGACACTTATTTTCTGTTTTTATTATTTTTTTTTAATTTAATTTTGATTTTATTATTTTAATATTTTTTTTTATTTGTATAGTTTATTTAAATATTTTTTAATGGAATTTTATCATTACATATTTTTTTATTATTATTATTATATTTTATTTTTATTATTATTATTATTATATTTTATTTTTATTATTATTATTATTATATTTTATTTTTTGTTATTATTACTTATTATTTTTTATAATTTTTTGAACTTTCAGAACTATTTTTTATATTTTATTTTTTTAATAATTTTTTTATTTCACATACATACATACGTATTACTCACTTATTATAATTATTTCACATTTTTTTTTTTATTTTTAGTTTTTTAAATGTCAAAATAGTTATTTTGTTGCAAAATTTCGACACACTATCAAAGCAAAACCAAAATTCATTGCCAACATACTGTTGCTGCCACCTATTCATAACACGCTTTGCTGTAATTAATTTATTTTTTACACAAATAATATTTTCACAAATAAAAAGTGCGTTTAAGTGTAATATAGTAAAGAAAAATTAATAAATTTAGTTAAAAACTCTTGCATAACCAGAAAACGTTAAACTAGCAAATTATAAATTGACACACACATGCTGTATAACAAAATAACTGCAGTTTATCGCCTTGCGGTTCTTTCATTTAACACAATAATTAAAATGTCTGACACTAATATTTTTCTGACAATAAAGGGCCAGCGTGTATGTTTGCTACAACAATTGCTTATGAATTTATATAATATTTCTTTACAATTAAATTTGGCCAACTGGTTTTGAGCTGCGAGCATGGCTTGCAATATTTTTGAGACGTTGTTTTTTATTTTGTTTTTCATCAAATAACAAACAAAATTTGCTGTATGCGAGTTTGCTGTGACTTTTTATAAATAAAAAATAAATTAAAACTCGAATTGGCAGCAAAATACGCATGCGTATTGGGGATGCTTGAGCAAAACTATTGGCACTTTGTGTTGAAAATGCTAACTTTGGCGTATGGCAATAATTTTTACCGCATATAACAGTCAGCAAATGCAATACAACAAATTTCGACCGTTATTTAGTGCAGTGCGCAAGTGTGTTGTTGCGGCGAAGTTGCATTCACAATCCTGTGGAAATGCGTTACACATGCGTGATTTTCCACATTCACACTGTTGTTGTTGCACTTCGCCGCAGCGAGCACTTCACGTTTTGGCATTTCAAAAAGCACTTGCTGCTGGTTCACTATAACTTTCATAATTATCTTACACTAACCTGCGCGCTCGTCTTAACTGCAACAATTACCCAAAAAATTTCTTAGTTACACTTGAATTTCTTATTATACCGTTCTTTTTCTTTGTTATCAACACTCTCAACTTGCATAATTTTTGTTTTTTGTGCGGTCTTAAAGGCTATATCATTAAATTTAAACCATTTTATATATTTGTTTTTATTTTTTATATATATAATATGTATATATAGTCATAATAATTATTACATATGCATTTATGTACCTATGTTTATATGCAGCTAATAATTAAGTATTATTAATCTATGTATGTATATATGTAACTTCAATTTGTGTGTTTGCTGTGTTGTTTTTATATTAACTTTATTTTATTTTAGCCCATATCCACGCCTACCTCGCTTCATTCGCACGATTTTACTTCACTTTACTTGTTTATTATATTACAAAACAGTTCTAGTACTTTTGTTATATATGTATATATGATGCAACACACCGCTCGGTGACCGCCAAGGCAGCATTATTACTCACTTTCACAAATTTTATTGTTATGAATTATAATTTTTTTTAGTTTTAACAGTCTAGTGACAACTATTTACATACATATGTTTATACTGCAATTCGAAATAGTTTTGGCTGAAATTTCATATGCTCACAATAAAAACAGAAATAAAATAATTTAATTTTGGTCTAACAGTTACAGTTGCTACATTATGAAGAGTTGGACAGACAGAGATAATAATGATAATAAAATGTCAGCATGACATAACCTAATTTGTCAACTGCAGCTGGAGTTTAGTACTACATTTTACTTGACACACCTCTAATGATTCACAAATGATACGTACTAGTGCCTTAATACTCTTAAAAAACGAAAATTTGTCATTAAACTTTGCTATGGCAGAATGTATTTGATTGTCAGACGGGTATTATAATCCCCTATAAGCTATATGCATTATTTTATATTGATTAATTGAGCTAAAACGATGTTTAGAGACTTATGAAAATCAAAAAACAACAGCAGTGGTGCAAATAAACTTAAACCGAGCTTTACTTTTGTTTGAAGAGAGTTCTGCTAATAAATTTATTTAAAAAAAATATAAAAAAAAAATGTAAAAAAAAATATTAAAAAAATGTAAAAAAATATAAAAAAATGTAAAAAAATAAATAAAAAATAATAAAAAAATAATAAAAAAATAATAAAAAAATAATAAAAAAAAAAATAAAAAATATATATAAAAACTTAGAAAAAGAATAAAAAAAAAAATAAAAAAAATAAACCAAAATAAAAAAATTTAATTAATTCCTTTCGTTTTTATTTTTAATCATAAACTAGAAAAAAAAACATTTTATTTTTAATTTTCATTCCGGTATTTGGGTTAAAAAAAAAAAAAAAATTAACCCCAAAAAAGGACTAAAAATTTAAAACGTTTTTTTATTTATTTAAAATTGAAAAAATAAAATTTTAATCCCAAGTTTATATTTAAATATTAAAAAAATATAGTTTTAAATTTTGAATCGTGATCTACAATTTGGTTAACTTTTGAAAAAGTTTTTTTTTATTAAAATTTCAACTAGTTCAACACTTTTTGTCTTATTTATATTTAACTGCTCTTAAATTAAGAGTTTCAGTTTATTTGGGATTAAAACTTAAACTTTCAATTTTATATTTTTGTTATTAAATATAAAATTAAATTTTCTATTTTAAAATGAAAATTTTTAAACTCAAAACAGAATCACAAATTAGTTTTTTAAACGTAAAATTTTGGATTAAAACCTAGACTTTAAATTTTAACCGCAAATGTGAATTAAATAATGAAAATTTATTTGTTATTAAAAATTTTTATGATTAAAAAGTTCGTAGTTATACTTTAAATAAAAAAAAATTATTAAATTAATAAATAAATTTTCAGTTTTTAATTCTGATTTTTTTTTAATAAAAAAAATAGAAATTTCTGAGCAAAAAAATTTAAAATTAAAAGTTTTATTGCAATTTTTTTAATTTATTAAATTAATAAACCAAATTTTTAATTTTTTTTATTATGATTTTTGGAAAATTAAAAAAAAGAAGTTTTTGTTCTTTATTTAATAATAAAATTTAAAATTGAAAGTTTATATATGAAAGTTTGTATTTTTGAACTAATTTTGAAGTTAGATTTTAAATTTTTAATCCCAAAATCGGAAATAAAAATTTAAACTTTTGTAATTTTTTAAACAAAAAAATGACAACCCTAAAACTGACACTGTCTCGGCATTAAACTTTTCGCATTTCGCACAGCGGTAAATCGGCAAATTTGCGAAAATGTTTAGAAAACTCTAAAACTTAATTTTAACAATATGTAAGTAAATATGTGTATTAAAATTTACTAAGCCGAAGGTAAGTAAGCTCAGTCTAAGTACATATGTATAAGACACTGTTGTTATTAACATTCCATGTTTTTGCGGTAAACATTCCAAATTCAAACTTTAGCTTTTATAAAAAGAAAAACATTTGAGGAAATAGCTGTTAACATTACTGTTAGCTTCACCGAGCGTTTGGCCTTTTTTTAACATTTTAGCGTAATTACAAAACCTTACTGCTTATAAAAATAATATTTAAGGTGTGGAGTGTAGGAATTGAACTTTGTCTCTTTCATGTTTGCTCTAATAAAAAGATTTTTTTACCTAAAGCAACAACATACTAAAAAGCTGTATAAAAAAAACTGTATGAGAATGAATTGATTTATGATGGCGAATAAAATCTATGCACAATTACGGTTAACAAACGAACGACAAACGAAGTGATACAAAATCTACTTATCATTATACTACTTAATGTATAAAAGGTATAGAAAAATATGGCTGTCGTATGTACAAGCGTTCATAATTTGTTGTTGTACGACAAGTAGAGAATGAAGTTAAATAAAAAAATTGTAATAAAATAGCTTGTCGATAAAATTCTAAACAAATCAGCACTGTGTGTGTAAGATTAAACAGAAATCAATAAAAGAAATCAGCACTAACTAAAAGAAAGGTATAGAGTAGGTAAAAAAAAAAACATGTGCGTTTCTCTTGTTAACTACACAAGATTAACGCATAGAATTAGCAGTGAAAACTAAAAGTATACTACATACATATATGTACATACATATCGTGCATATGTATATACTATTTCTTACTCAATTATCAATTATATACAATTGTGACGCTACTATGTGCGTGCATTTGTGCTTCCGTAGTATGAGTGTGGTGTGTGTTAGAGCGTGGTGCATTATATGTATTAGCGTACCACCACTACCAACATAGAACAACCGAACATCACTATTGTTATTCACCGGGGCAAAATTGCAAAGTGGCAACAAAGAAGCTGTCTTCTTTGTTTGGCTGCCTGCCTACCTACAGCTGTTGGTGCTGTGCGTGTTGGGGTTGCAATTGCGCATGCGCATTGTTGCCACTGTGTTGTTGTAAATGTGGTGGCGGTGGATGCCTGCGCCGGAAAAGATTACTCAATATTTGTTGCTCCAAATCGATGGCGTTCGCTGTGTTGGCGCTATTATTGATGGCCTCCTGTTGCTGCTGTTGGGTACTGTAAGGTATTTGGGAAGTGGGAGGTTCAGTCATGAGTGCCGTAGCTGCTGCTATTGCCGCTGCTGCTGCCGCCTGCTATTGTTGTGGATGTTGTTGTTGATTATGTTGTTGTAGATGTGGTGGCAATTGCACACCACTGCCTTGTGGTGGCGGTACAGGCAGGCCGGCTCCTGGTGGTACAGACACCTGTGGCATTGGCGGTTGTCCGTATACACCACCGCCTGGTGGTTGTGGTAGCATATGATGTTGCGCGGCAAGTTTCGGGCCATCTTCGGCTTTTTCCTCTTCACGACGCTTTAAACACGCCGCTTTCGGGTTCAGGTTACGTTCGCGTACCTGCTGTTCCAGCGTCATTATCACTTCCACGGCCATATTTAGTATGCCGAGTTTCGTCTGTGGTTTATCCGATTTGAGGTGTGTCATACACATTCGTCCCAGTTCTTTTAATGCTTCGTTAATGTCACGTATACGTATCCGTTCTCGCGCGTTATTCGCTTGGCGGCGTTCCTTTTCGCGCATCGCTTTAACGGCAGGTTCTACGTCATCGTCATCCTCGGCGGATGAGCAATACCGACGTGGTCGTTTGGATCCCTTCCCTGAGGCTCCTTGCTGATTGTTGTGCGTAGCCTCCATTGAGCTGGTCGGTTTGCTATCGGGTCCGTCGACAATACCGCCCATGGCACCGCTCATTGATGAAGTAGAAGCACCGCCACCTGAGTTGGCCGCTGCTGCTGACATTGCAGATGTTGCAGCGGCTGCTGCTGCCGCTTCTTTTCGTTTCTTTGATGACTTCGATGTCGTACCAGTTGCACTTGAAGTTGTTGTTGTTGTTCTTTCCATTTTAATTTGTGGTACTGTCGATTGGCTACCATTTAGACCACTACCGACTGCATCAAGTGGCGGACCATTACCAGCTAGAACTTCGTGTGGTGAGTGTAGATTTGAGACGCCACTTGTGCTACCAACACCACCAACCATATGAGAGGGCGGAGACGTTGGCACAAAACTAGATAAGCCATCCATGTTGTCCATGGCAGAAAGAGCTGCCCCTACACCGCTCAGCAATTCAGGCTCACAATGATTGCGTAACACATTGAGCGCGTCATCAAGACGTTCCTCCATACGCGCACCCTGGAAGACAGCTGCCATTGTATGCAAACCCGATGGGCCAACGTCAGTACCATAACTACCGCCAACACCCATGCCACCTCCAACCGAGTTCACACTACCCCCAGTACTATTGAGAACCGCTCCCCATGGTGCTCCACCACCGTTGCTGCCAACAACTGATTTGTCCAGCAGTGATTGTGTTAAACCACTTTGCGTCAAAGGCGGTGGGGAGTTTACTGGCGTTGAAGGATTTGAACTAAAACTGCTAATACTTTGATCGGCAGCGGCCGCAGCCGCAGCAGTCATATACATGTGCTGTCGCAAAGAGGCAGTCGAATTTCCCGCAGTTGCAGAAGGGCCCTTCGGTCCTAGACCCATACCGGTAACACCAACGCCTACACCAAAGGCATCAGATTGTACCGCTGGACTGTGTTGTTGGCTGTGATGGGAAAGCGGATGATGTCCATGAGCGTTTGCCGTCGCTAAAGTATTGTGCTGTGGCGAATTGTAAAGCGTCGCTGGCGAGTGCGCTGCAGGACCGCTGATTTGTTGCATATTATTGCTACCACTACGAAAAGAACTCATTGGTGGTAATGATGTAGGCACTGGACTGTGCATGCCCACACTATCAATAGGTAACCCGCCACCCATACTATTGCCACCAGTCATACCATGATGCTGTTGTTCAGGATTGTGGTGTTGCTGTGGTGTTAAGTGATGCGGATCCAGCGGTCCATTGTTTTGATATGAGTTTGGATTTCCATAGCCACCAACTGTTGACGAGTACCAGCCTCCACCAGGACCGCCACCAGCCCCAGGTGGAACACCACCACCACCATTTCCGAGATTTGTGTCAAAATACTGATTTACTCCAGTTCCGCCATCAGCGAATCGATTACTACTTCCTGGGGTGTCATGCATAGGATTAAAGTCGTCGTTAGGGTACATTCCATTTTCCATGCCCAGACCGCCATAGGGTGATTGATAGCCGCCATTTCGTTCCGCACCGCCAGTGCTTGGTTGTTTGTTTGCGATTTTATTAAAACAATTCTGAAACACCTCATAAAGGTGCATGGGCTCGTCATCACTGGTTGCCATTGTGGATTTAATATGTGTGTTATATATGTATTTCTTCGTAATAAGTAGCTTAGAGAAACGATTACCTGCAAATATATGTATCATTAGTATCACAATATATTTTTATCTTGCGTACGGCTTGTTCCCTTCTGTATTCAATCCAAATATTTTATAAGTATTAAATTTTTAACCAAATTAACAAAGCTTATTCATACAATTGAATGTTCAAATTTCTCCATTAAATGTATTATCCCAATAGATAATTTAAACATTTTTTTTAATACGTATAACATTGAATATTAGCGTACGTTTATTTTACTCTAAATATAATTTGTTCACAAATTTCAATTTCTTTTAACATTATTCATATTTAAAGCACAATAAGCACACAAAAAAGGATACGTGGCCTATAAAACCTCCATAGGTTTCACCTCCTTTAAATGCATTTTATAACTCATTAAAAATTTACGAGTTGTTATTGAACTACTAGGGAAGCCACCTTAAATATTTCACACCAAAAATCACATCTACTCACGCTTCAACTCCTTTGTTGGTTTTCTTTCCTATTGTCTTCGTAGTAGTTGATTTCTTGTCTCTTCTTCTCCCGTATATATTATCGTTGAACAGGTATGAACGAGCTTAGTTCGCAAGAGTAAAGTTCGAGGAAACTTCCTCGGTCTTTGAACGTGCACACAGAAACACAAACAACTTTTACACGGTGTAAGGGGTATGTTCTAGCATGGGGACTTACAGGGGTTCTCGATACTTTTTAATTAGGCAGCATAGGCTGCGCAATGTGATGTAGGGACCTCAATATTATGTCGTCACTATAATTTTTCAAATAATCACTTTATGAAATATAATCTTAAGCTGTTGCAGCTTCAGGTTGCGTTTTGGACGAATGTTGATGCTGCTGTTGCCGTTGGCCACAGCTCGGCTCGCTCGCACGCACGCACGATTCTTATTCAATGGCTTTATTGCCCTCTTCGATGCGTCATTACATAATCCAAAAGGCGAACGAACATTTTTCTGATATCACACTACACTTTTTACACGATTCTAATTAAAAATTGTATAATTCTATGGGAAAATTGTGCAATTTGCCCCAACAAAACCCCACCAAAAATTTTGATATTAGTAAACTATTGACATGGAAATGCACAAGAGAAAATGGCGGCGTATTTGTTCACTTCGTTCAGTTTGCTCGAGTTCATTTCGTTAAGTATTTCGTTTACTTTCAAGTTTTCTTTCGTTCGGTGGGTATAGGCTTGTTTCATTTTTACTTTTAAGAGGGTTGCCTAATATTTCTAAATATTTGTGTACGTTGATTCGTTAGAAAGGACATAAGAATACTGAAAAATAAAATTTAAAATTGAATAAAATAAAACAATGCGTTTTTTATTTTATAGCTCTCTAATGTATGTCGATAAGCAATGTGGAAGGTTTGCAAACATTTCTTTAAAACTCATTCCATAAAGATTTTAAATAACTTTTTATGGGACCCTAAATTATTGAATCAAATAATAAAAAAATATTGGATATATCTAATCATCTTCTCATCTCTTCAGAGCATTGATCGGTAAACTTACACATTCAAACGATTTATATTAAGCCATTTTTAATTTAAATTCTTTGAATACAAACTAATAATTTTTAATATTTTTTTTACATTTTTTACATTGCTTAAGTGTTTAAACCCGAATTCTAAATTATAAAATTCACAACCCGCTTTCAAATCAACTGCGACAAAGCATATTATCATAAAAACTCTGGTATCAAGAGATATTAACTAAACCGATAACTAAGAATGTATGAAGATTTTACCAAAAAAAAATAAGTGAATCAAGCTTAGAATATTAATGAACTGTGGGCAGTAAACTTAAAATATGAGCAAATCGAATTTTTAAAAAAATTGTACCCTATTAACCTGTTTTCCTTGTACATATTAATTTATTTATAATATTTAGAAGAATGTGTTTTAATTATATATATTATATTTTGACAATCATCCCTGTTAATGGTGAATTATTAAACTGTTGAAAAAATCACACGTGTTTGGTGCAACCCTGTTGAGACAGGAGGTGAATCAAAATAAATACAAACAAATCAAAATTGCTTCAAGCAGAAAAACAAAAATATCAAAACAAAATTGTTTTAGGAAATGTCGCTGAAACTATTAAAACAAAGTTTGGATATACTAGATGAAACATCATCTAATAATGAAAAAGGTGTGTATGATGACAAACGCGGCCTTATGACTTCAAACGAAACGAGATCAAAGTGTAGTATCTGTTCTTATCAGCTTAACTTGCTAATGAAAAGTTTTGATTTAATACTGACTTAAATAAACTTTAAAATATTTTGCAGCTACACAGAAAACAGCAAAAACTGTTCCAAGGAATGCCCACTTAAGCAAATCCAAAAGGAAACAGACAAACAATGAGCAACATCAAACTTTAATGTCTATAACTAAGGAAAAAAAGAATATAGAAGATGTGCGCAAGGAGTTGCAGCCCGACCAAAATAAAACAAATACAAACCTTAAACGCTTATTGGCGCTTTCGCAAAATACAATTACTCCCAACGATGCTAATAAGGTGAGAAGTTATGATTAATTAGTATTATTAGTTTTTCATTAGTAAAATTGCAGATTATCAAGCGAAACAACAAAGGCAAAACAATAAAGACGGCAAAGAAACCTAAAGTGCTGAAATCAATCTTCACAGAGGAAGACTTTTTGGCTTTCGAAAGAGAATATTTTCCAACCAGCTAATATTGTGACAATTCATTGAATGAAAATATTTATATTTAGTATGTAATCAAATTTCTGGTTAATAAATGCTGTACATAAACAATTTGTTAAATTTTATTTGAACAATTTGTAAAATTTTAATACAAGCCTGACAATTATACAAGGATTTTCGACTTGTCACAAATGTCACTGTGATGCACATGCGCATAGAGAAATTGAGGGTTTAAATCCCAATCAGCGACTTCAAACCGAATGTGTCATTCTCTGCAATTAGTTAAACACCATAGTCCGGGGCGGTAGTCGGTCTGGTTGTCATTTAATGCACCGATGGAAAACGAAAGTAAAAATCAATTATTCATAAAGGGTGTGAGTTGTAAAAAAATATAAATTCGCTTGCAAAATTCAACATGCAGCATGTGATTTTCAAATAATATGGACATTAAGTTTGCATAAAACAATTTGTGTGCGGCACAGCAGTAAATAAAAACGCTCGGTGTTACACAAAAAACGGTATGTGTTGCTGAAAAGATTGCCAACATACAGCAAGGATAGTGAATCAAAACTATTATCCTAAGTGCTGTTTATTGATTTTTTGAGAAAAATATTGTAAAGCTATTCAAAGTGTTTCCTAATTATATTATTTTTGTAAATAACGCAAAGTAAGTTACTAAATATTATATACCTTGAGTTCAATAATATAAATCTGAATTTAATTAAAGTTCTTTACTATTATATTTGCAACAGCAATAATTGTTTAATATGTTGAAATCATTTTAAGTGTAATATATGTACATACATATATATTGAAAACATCAAATATATAATGTTATAAGCAAGTTTTGAACACAAATTTCTTTGGTTTTTAACATTGAGTGCTGTTGATCACTAGTAGGCTTTCGTTTGTAAAATCGATTTGCATATATGAACCTTGTTGCAATTAAATATGTACGAGTACGTATGTACATAAGTATGTTTAAGTAAATTACTTGAGGTCTCAAATTACTTTCTGCGGACTTAAGTACGAAAAAATAATTCCAAAGAATTCATATTTTAAAGTGGTTGTTTATTACCAACATACGAATATATACAAGTACAAGGTGTTTTTTTGCGAGTCCTTCAGTAAAAAATACTAGACAAACATTTGATGTACAAACATACATACTATTTACATATAGGCACGTATTTATCCATATAAAAATTTATCATACGTTGTCATACCAATATGACTCAAAAGTAAATTTGAGGCGTGTAATTGAAACGGAAACAGGTTTATATGTTTGTACGTATGCATGTATATGAACTAATTAAAGTGTTGCTTAAATATAATAATTTTAAATGAATAAAGTAACAATAAGAAGTTTAGTTTATAAATTAAATTCCTTACATATAATTCTAATTTTTAATCTTTTTAATTTTTAATTTATGATTTAAATTGATTTGGTCGAGTTTAATTTTTAAATCCAAACATCTTGGATTAAAAAGTGAGAAAATAGTTTTATACTCTTACAGAGAATAATAGTTTTGTTCAACAGGAAGACGAGACGAGTTGAAACCACTGTGACTGTTCGTCCGTTCATGCAAGATGTAACTTGAGTAAAAATTTATATATGTATATGTATATTCCTTGACAGAGGAGCTTGCAGATGAAGATATAGAACTGTAATTTGATGCAGGGGGTCGCAGTAGCAAAGGGTCCTTGGAAAAAAATTGGCGTGGTCCCGCCCTCTAATAGGTTTATTGTACACATCTCATAAACCACTAAAGTTTATTAACAAAACTTCGACCGACAATGTAAAAATGGTTGAAACCGCCGACATCCCATATAACGGTACTATTAAAAACTACTTAAAGCGCTATTCGTTCTATCGACAGTCGGGTCTACGTAACCGGAAGTGCCAGGATTTTCATCTGGCCAAGAACTCTACACCTGGTAGAACTCTGCCGCTACAAGAACAACAACCCAGTGCACGATCTTATGTCATCGTTACATGATCTCGATGACAACTGACCTGAATCTTACCACAGGAATTAGATAACTGTTCAAGGTCAATGACTTTGTCTAACTTAAAGACACAAGATGATCGAGTTGAAATTCAATTCAATGGGCATACCGCTTTTTTAGCCGGCAGTTCACACTGAAGTCTTGAAAACCCGTCAACAAAGGGGAGTTTTATCGCCCAATAAATCTCCTTTCCTCAGTAGTGAAGACACTTGAGGCCTTGCTACTCCCGACATTGTGGTGGTGGTATTTTCTCCCTGTTGCTTTTTATTTTCTACATTTCGAAACTCTCTCGACCACCAGAGGAAATTTCTATCACCTCGCAATTGAATCGATGACATGTGCTCTCCGACCTTTCTCTCTTCTTCGCTGCACAGAACCTAACACTCTCATCCACTAAATCCACAGCGACCATATTCACTAACTGGACGAAGGGGCACAAACATGACCTTAATAATGCAGTGGTGGTCAGAAACCCTAAGATTTTAGGTGTGACATTCGATAACCTGTGCTCCTTCATTCTTCACACGACCGCTACTATTTCCAAAATACGGAGCTTCAAAAAAAATCCTCAAGTTGCTAGCCGGCAGCACATGAGGAAAGGACAAAGAAACGTTGTTGGCAACATACAAGGCAATCGGCCGTCCGGTCCTTAACTACGTCGCACCAATGTGGTCGCCTAGATGCAATGAAACGCAGAAGACGAAGCTTCAGACATGCTAGCCTAGCACTCCGGACTACAACAGGATGCTTCTTGATGTCTCCCACCGAACACCTGCACAGTGAGGCCCGCATGCTGTCAGTTAGCGATCAAAATAAACTCCTCTCCAAGCACTTTCTGCTATGGTGTTTTCGTAGAATCCTTAACACTTAATTAATAAATACAGTTAGCTAATTTAGCAAACGAATTCAAATCATTGTAACCTCCTTACTAATAATTACAAATTTTTTTCTGATTAAATTTTCACTACAAAATTATTATTTTTGTTTATAGATCGCGAGCGTTATGCGAGTTCCCGACATCACGTTAACAGCTGGAAATGCTGCACAATTTACGCACAACACTAATAACCCAACAACACTACAACAACAACAACTGACAACAACCACATCGCCGGAGGAGTCCTTACGCTCTTTACAACCGGAACGTAAAGAGTTAAATAAGAATGCCAATTGGCCGGTCAATGGAGTGAATGCCACGTCTACGGGTTTCTTCGATTACTTACCTAGTGCTCAGTTTAGTGACACCTCAGTGTATACCTCTTCGGCCGATGAGTTTGTGCAACGTGCACTGAGCTCTTCCCTGACAGTGCCATATGAATACACAAATCCTGCGTTGGTCGGCAGCAGATATGAAGAATACTACCAACGAACGAATCCACAAACACAAAATTATCTAGAGAATTACGGTGGTAATAGCAATAGTGCCTATAAGGGATTCCAGGAGGTGTATGTGAATCGTGCCGCAATCGCTTTAGATGATTACGAAAAAATCAATGTTCGTTTTTGACTTACCGTTACACTAAATATTTTATATATTTTGAAAACTACATTTTTTATTTCAGCGTGCAACAAAATTCGGCAACTCTAACTCCGTTACGAGTGCTGTGGTGCAACAGAGCGATAATTATAGCACTTGTGCAGTCAGAGATGTGAGTCAAAGCGATTATAAAAACGAGATGAAAAATGATATAGGCATTACCGTTAATGAACCAAATTCAAATCATCAGCAACAAGTTAGGCCAATAGTTGCGACAGAGGAGTGTTCCGCCGGAAATGCGAACGATTCGGAAAATTATTATAACGATCAGTCTATGCTGGATTTGTGTAACGAACGCGATCTAAAATTAAATGTCGAACAGCACAACGATGAATTAGGTAAGGTGATAATCTATATACATATATGTACATATGTATGATGTACTGCATTGCTCTTACGGAACTGGGGTCTAGGAAACCGCAGTGAACCCGTGTTTATATCCCACCAAGGTGTCACAATACCATTTGAGTCCACATTTAGTGATCTTGTTATCTCGCTATAAGTAACATTTACCTAACCTGAAAATTTTTACCTAAATGAATTAGTTCATACCGATTTTCCAGTCCCAACTTTCTATTCTAATCCATTTTAAAAATTTTGTTCACGCTTTGACTTGTTGATAATGTGAAATACCTAGGGCTAATTCATGGTAGAAAGCTTTCATGGAGACCAAATCTTGAGGAGAGATGGGTACCGTATATTGATGTAGAAGAGCTTTAGGGAAAAGGTGGGGGTTCTCACCAAGGGAGGTGTTATGGCTCTACGAAACCGTATTCACCTAATGATGTATTCGTCCGGTGGAGCGCGTTCGAAAAGCCTATACTTGTTAAGCAACTGCATCATGTCCAAAGAGCGGTTCTCATAACAGCACTTAATGCCATTTTACACATTGTTTTTCAGGCAAAAATAACCGCTATTGAGGTGGCAGTAGAGATGTTTTAGTGAAGTGGTCATCCACTCCGAAAGCAGAGCGTTAATACTAGCGCTAAACCTGCTAGCTGTGCGCTCAAGGAGTGTCTGTCCTCATTAGAAATAGCATCAAGCTACGTCATCAAAAGACTCGTTTGGGTTCCTGGTCATAGCGGACGAGATGGCTAAATGAAGCACCCATGCCCCTCTTACATCGAAATGAGACCGAGTTGGATATCCATTGGCTTCGCGTGAGCTAAGAAGGCGTTGGTTGACAACCAGCTTCTATGCCACTGCAAGATCCTTTTGAACTAAAGTAGAACGCTGGAGATTTTCTGAACTGCATTCCTTTAGAAAAGTTCTTCTTGCCACAATCGTGGGGTTCTTGTTTGGAATAGAAGCGAGCACTTTCCCACTGTCCAGCCTTTGCAAGACTGATGTTGAAACCCTGTCCAAGTGATCTTACTCTGGTCGAATCAACCTCATAACCTAACCTAACTTATGTTTTCTGGATCGCTTGAAGTTTTGGGTAGTTATTTTATCGTTAAACCGGTTTGGTGGGAAGTTCAGCAAGTAAACACATACATAGTTATATACTTTTGATTAAATCTCTTGAACCAACTTCACGGTCCCGTCCACTTGAGTATTGGCAGATTACAATTATAAGACGCATCCAAGCCACTCAGAAGGCACCTCACAAAATAATGTGCAAGAGAGCCTTCTATAGGATCCACCATACAATTTGGTATTTTTAGTATTTTAAAAATTTCCATTGTTCCATTTTAGATGAATATCTAACATCACCAACTTCATCGAGCGTCTCTTTGAGCACACCACAACGCTCCTACTTTCCGCGTGGTATAATCAATCCAAACTATCCTGGATTTCAACATTTAGCGCACACACTCTCCGAACATTTTATCGGTTGCACACCATCCGATTCGTATGACAGTGACATGTCCGAGTGTGAAATGGAGTTGAGCGCCGACAGTTGTGAAGAGCTGCCCAGCGAGGAGCAGCAGGCAGAGTTGAATACGAAACTGAATATCTACAATAACAATAGCAACAGCAACAGCAACAGCAGCCACAAGAGAGCACAAGTCGAGAGTCAGCAATCTACAGACATTGCACAGCAGCAATGGCAGCGGCAACAACATCAACAACAACCCAACCTAACAGCTTACACCGATGCTAACAGCAATAGCGCCACCACACAGCATGTGAGCAACGATGAGCTCCAGCAGCAACAACAGCATCAAAAAGAGCAACACAGCAAATTGGGCGCATTAATCGCAAACGAATTGCACGATAACTTAAGACAATTGCTCACTTTGAATGTGCCCGATAACTACTCCGATGCCTATATTATAAACTCTGCGGATAATTTTGCCTTTCGTTGTGATCAGAAGTGTCGATTAGTCGCTCAAATCTCCGATGAGAGACAGCAGGTGTACGGCACCACGCCTGACATTTTGTTAAAGAATTCTAATTTACGCGTAGAAGAACTTTCGAAGAAGGAGAATCGTCCGGATCTATTGCGCGGTGTAAGTCCACAACCACTGCGTAAACGCACCGAAATGGCTTTTGAAGATTTCAACCAAATTGAGCGACCAGAAAATTCGGTGGAAAAACTCGAATTGGAACGAAAAGAGGTGCAAAAGTATGTACCCAGTGAGCGCCGTAGCAATGCTACAACGCCAGTGCGTTCCCATGATAACGGTAAAGAGGACGGTGTGGGTTTTGGTATAACACCAGTGGATATAATTGGCGATTTCGAGCAGGAGGTGGAAAGAGAATTTGGTCTTCTGGTCAGCGGCTACAGGCGTTTGGTCGAAACCAATGACGAAGCAAACGAAGACGATAATGAGGTCGGACAGCCACAACCAATTGAGAAGGTAATGAAAATTAAGATATCTAGAAGTATTAAATGGGTGGAGAACTTTTCAATCTGCCTTCCTTTGAAAATTTACATACAAACCATTGTAGATTTTCCAATATCTTTAAATCTTATGTATAACAAAACACTTTGGGTTTTAGGCCGTATTTAAGATGCCATATTAAGTGTTTTAATCATGATCTTATATTTACTGTTGGACCTACAGAATTAATTTTAACAACGTCTTCCCTAAGATATTAAAAACGACAGTTGATAAAAGCTTCGGCTGTCATTAGCTTACCGTCGCTTCAGAGAAGTTCGATCGACTAATTCACTTACTTTCTCCTCATATCCTCTTTCTTTGTCATCTGGCATTATATTTATAAACCAAAACCTTAAAAAACTCTACATTTTTCTAGGTATCGGATGCGATGCTTTCGAGCGCAAAAGATCTTATTGACTCCGATAAATACGTTACAGCACTACAACAAAATAAGGAAGATGAAACCACCGAAGTTGAAGCGAAAGCAGAAACAGAAACGGATAACAAGAGTGGTGGACAAGATCCAACAATGGACTTTATGGAGGACAATAATGCGGTCGACTGGTCGTATGGACGTTGCGGTGATTCCGAAGAAATAAATGCATGTCACGCCAAAGAGCGGGAATGCAATAGCCAAAGAGAGCGAGATGATGTTACAGATGTAAGCACCGTTAGCAATACAAGTAGCGCACAAATGCGACCCAAATACCAAAAAGCTTCTTATGATGAGCGTCAGCTACCGCCCGTAGCCATTGAGTACAAGCGTTGTCAGCAAAACTCACGTAACATGCGAAAATCCGCGGGACAAAATCATGAGAAATCAGAGAAGCCCACTAAAGCGTCAGGTGGCACTAAGATTGGACGTAATTACTCGAAAACGGGCTTTACCAGTCGATTTTTCAGTTCGAAGCGCACCAATATGGGTGGTAGTTCGAGAAATAGCGAAGAAAATTCGAATCGTCGTCGTGAGGAAGCCGAAATGCATCAATATCAACAGTTGATTAGCAACAAGGAATTAATTTTAAGTAACAGCCGCTATACGAAAATGTCCGCGTGGGCGGAATATTTGAAGAACTCGGTGAAAAATCATGGCGGCAAGTGCGCAAGCACCGATTTGGCTTCACCAAGTGCTTTGGGTAATTGCGCTTTGCGCGATGTGCTTTTATGCGAAGTATCATAGTCATAAACTGTCATTTATTTACAGATTTGTTTGATGCTTATAAAATTGGTGGAGATTTCGATATGGAAACCTTGCAGCAGCATCTTAAACTGGCTAAAGAGATTGAGAAAAAGGTGAGTGGTATATTATGTTTGGTAGGTGAGTAGTATTGAAGCATCAAACTGCTTCAACATCAGACTCGTTTGGAAGTCGGAATCATTGGAAACATATAAGAACTTTCTTCTTCATTACCTAGCCTTTGCAAGACAGATTGAACCATCTCGGCAGTCTTCTAGACATAGCCAAGCTGATATTAGCCACCTGAACAAATATGTGATAGGATCAAAGCGCTTTGCCGATTTATGATGGTCCTTATGATCAATTTTATTGGAGTTCTAGGTACTATAACGGATCGGCGTTATAAACCGTCCAAGTGAGATCTCTATTAGGATGAACCATTTAATCTAACCTAACCTAATATTTTGGTACTCTTGGTTGTTTTGAAGAAATAGTCTTATCATAGATTTGTCAAAAGCTTATAACCACGCACCCTAAATAAATCGAATTAGTTAAGTTAGGTTATGACTTGATTTAGAAAACTGTATGTGTCTCTTTTCTTTAATTAAATGAATAAGGTTAGAGGCGTTTTAGATTATACAATATGGCAAAACTATACAGTCTACAGTACCGACCGGTAGACCCTGACCAGATCTGGGATTCCGGTTTACTGATATACATAACTTTGGAAATTCGAGAAACTTTGGGAAAATGGCTTCTTATAGCTTTATAACATCCACAGGATACAATTTATTCCGTATCTGTTGGCTTTAAATATATGACCTGTTTTTTGTAGTTTCAGAGCATGATTCTCTTCTTCGTTATTGGCGTATACACACCTTAAGCAATTAAAGCTGTGTTTACGACAGCGCGCAAGATATTCTTCCTTTTCGCTGTTTGGCGTTAATTGGAGATAGCCAGAGCCTCTTCTACTTGGTCTTTCCAACGGAGTGAAGGTCTGGCGTCAAAAACGCTCAGATGTGAAGTGTTTTCATCCAATCGGGCGCCATGACCTAGCCAGCGCAGCCGCTGTCTCTTAATCCATTAAATTAATGAAGGTCTTCTACTTTACAGTATCAAACTTATACCCTGAACAGGTTATATTCAGTTTCCCATGAGGCTTGTAACACCCAGAAGGAAATGTCGGAAACCATATAAAACGTTTATGAACTTATTAAGCCATCTCCGTCTATCTGTATTTCCCGAAATAGTCGTTTAGTTTTTAAGATATAGCTGTACAATTTTGTACGCATCCTTTTCTCCTCAAAAAGTTGGTAATTTGTGAGATCCAACGATATCGAATCACTATATCGTAGACCTGCCATACGAACTGGACAATCAAAATCAATACTTTGAATGGAAAACTATTTTATTTTACAAGATATTTTTACAAAATTCGGTAGGATTAACGTCCAAGACAACGCTTTAATCTTTGAACAAATTGTTCAGATCGGATTACTATAGCATATTATATGAGGCATATATCTGTTTTTCTTTCATGAACCTTAAAATTCGCTAACAAATATTTATAGTATTACGATACTATTTTTACCAATCCTAATATGCACTGTTGGCTCGTTTATTTTTCTCAGTGTACTTGTCATACAGTACATTGTACGAGTATTTGTGAAGTACATAAACATTTTTAATTTTTAATAACGATTTACCTGTTCATAATTTTTGTTTTTGTTCGCTGACTTGTGCACATGATTTGCTTTCATTTGCGAAGCTGCTGGATGGCACAACGTCACTAAGCTAGCCACCAGCCGCCAGTCTATTGACTAGTAGTCAGCAAAGTGGGCAAACTGGCGCTCAGTTAGTTAGACGGACAAGTCAAAGCAAGCGATCAACTAAACCATTCGCAACGATTCACTGCCACCGCTGACTCCAAATTTTATACACACACACACACATATTCACACACATGGAAACAATATAAAGTTAAGCAAAAATTATTGCTTGAGCGACTGCGTCGACTGAATTGGTTTATGGCTCTTTGTTGTGTTGTGTCGCTTCTGCTAAATTTATTGCTGCTGCAACAGTTGCTCTCTAGCCATTCAGCTGGTGTATTGTGGCTTAGCGCATGCTTGTGGCATGGCAGCTTAACTTTCGCAACCCCACGGCAGTGTTAACTTTGGGTTCAAGACGTCGGCTTAGCGGGTCGGTCGCTTTAACCACGCGCTCTGTATGCTCTAGCGTCGAAACGTCTTAGACAGTTTGACTACGTTGCTAGCGTGAATCATAGCGGCGCTCCAGGCTAACTGTGGAATGAAGTTTAAAATATAAATATGTATAATATATGCAAACAAAGCGAGAAACAAAAACAACAAAAATGTGATAATATTAAAAAAATTTAAACAAGTGTTTCAGCGCATTTTATTAAAAACAAGTTAAATAAGTAAAAGTCAACTCCGAAGTTGTGTGAAAAGCAAACGAAATAACTGTTTTTAACGCGCAATAGAAAGTGAAAAAATTAAATTTATTAAGGCGTTAATTTACTGCCTGGAAACCTTGTTTAACACGCTCCTCAGTCATGGATTTCGATGGCGATAATGATTTTAGCTCACTACCAGTGCCACAAAAGCGGCGCCACTATAAAAAGGATTCGCGTTTTGTGTTCGATTTGTATACGCTGTGTTATGACGAAAACGAAAGTGTCGACACCGTTGAATTGTTCACATCCATTGTAAATAACACAGCGGCGGATAATTGGTCTGAGAAGGTAATGAATGCGAAACCAAATACAAAATACAAAAATATAACAAAGAAGAGGTGGAAAATAAAATTGAAATTAATTAAATGAAACAAAAAGTTACAAAATATTGTACAAAGTGAAGTCGTAATGGAAAAATTAATTGCTATTTTCCGAGAATTCAACTGATTTATGAAGTAAATAATTATAAAAGCAAGCAAAAACGTTACTGCACTGAAGTTAGAATACACTTCTCTAATAAAGAATTTTCCATACAAGAATTTATTTTGGATAGGTCAGTTTGTGTGACAGCTATATTGTGTAGTCGTGCGATTTCGAAAAATTCTTCAAATATTGTAGCGTTGCTATGGACAATAATTCTTGCCAAATTTTGGGAAAATCTCTCGTCAAACAAAACAGTTTGTTATACAAGAACTTGATTTGGATTTTTCAGTTTGTATGGCTGCTTTCAAAAAATAGAAAGACTTTTTAATTTAATTTTCGAGCGAAGCCGAATTCGTCGAAATATTTTCTTCCTAGGTCTGCTAGTGGAGTCTGTGCAAATTCCAATGTTGACAGTTTTCTTCGAAAATCGAGGTGTGGTGCACTCCGAATTCCTTTCGACCGGCCCACAAGGAATACTATTTGAGTGTTATTCGTCATTTGCGTAAAGCTATTCCTAAGAAGAGGACACAATTATATGTATGTCGACAACTCTTTTTTTTTTGCACCATGATAATATATTCTAGAGAGGGTGTTCTGCATTGACCCGAGCAAATGGTAGTTAAAAAAGGAAGGTTTAGGCTATAAGGCGCGCGATGCTTGACTTTCTAGCCGCTGTATTCCAAATAGTTTTTAACCGGTCTTGTAACATCGGGCGGAACGTTGTCATGATGAGAAAACTATTGGTCACGTGTTTAGTCGCGAATTCCGGACCTTTTTTTGGCAATCGCTTGCTTCAAAAAATACAGAGTATTACGTTATTATGATATGGATGTTCGCTTTGCGTTGAGGGGGTGTTGACCAGGTTTCCCATATTATTTTTTGCTTTTAAGATTGCTGTACTGAATCTATTTTTCATCACCAGCCACAATCCGATGCAAAAACGACTTCTTTTTTTTAGCGTTCAAGCAGCCTTTCTGACATGCCAAAATCGTCTTTCAACGTCTCTTGGTTTCAATTCTAAGGGCACCCAAAGATTCTGTGAGTTCTTCTTGTTTTTGGCAGCAATCTTTAACAAGCAATGTATCTTCTTATCTCCAAATTTTTTGGTCGTCCTGGACGTTCTTCTTCTTCAAAATCACGACTTTTAAAATATGCAAACCACTTAAGATACATTCGCTCAACCATGATCGCAAAAAGCTTTCCCCAAAATATGATAACTTTTAGCTGAGTTTTCTTACGTAATCTCTTGACAAAGCTCACGATTATAGTTATATATTCTTTGAATAATATATTCAAAATTATCAGGATGGCGAAAGGAAAAGATTTCCGGATATTTGGCTGTCCTTCGGCCAGTCCAAGAGATAACTATATATTGATGTAACTTGATGCATGTTTCTTGACTTCTACAGGTGGTTAGATAAAAGGAGAAATCGGACTACACTGATTACTGCTTCCTGTGAAATAACTTGGCATAAATAGCTATTATGTTATGTGTTAACTTTTATCTAATCTCGTCTAGAAATGTATGTTATCGATTTCGCAGAAACTGAAAGTGTATGTGTGTATAGATTAATCAAATCGTATGGCATCGTAATAAAATTGAATGGACATCTTTTCTTAACAGTAAAACAATAAAATCAATTGTAATCTTCATTTAACACTTTATATACATAATCAATATAGAGCCCTTCCTCTAACCCTTTTATCATATATTCTATATAGTGATTTCGATTATTCAGTTAATAGTGGACCTCTTTATTGCTTAGACCTCCTCCCTAATGATGTCTAATTTGAACTTTCAACAATACACCTTTTCGTAACAGTCCAAGAATCCTTGAGCAGGCTGTCTCTACTCCTCTGGAGAAGGCAATTGCTGCAACTTTTGCATTGTTAATAGATTTTAGTTACCTGGAGTACCACTATGTACCGACAGCTATATGTACTTTCATTAAAAGTTCGTTAACAGTAATTTTTAACGACAAATGTGAAAAAAAGGTTATTGGTTATGAATCGGGTTTCGTTGAGCTTTCTCACTTGTAAGTAGAAATATTTTAGGGATACTTAAATAGGAACCACAGCAATTTATTGAATTATTAACTAGCTCTAACTAACTAGTACAACGCTTCACAACAACAAAAGCTCTCGTTTTTACTTCGCATTACTTTGCAATAGTAAAGCTAGTAGTAAGTAGCTGATAGCGGTAATAACGGGTGATTTTTTTGAGGTTAGGATTTTCATGCATTAGTATTTGACAGATCACGTGGGATTTCAGACATGGTGTCAAAGAGAAAGATGCTCAGTATGCTTTGACATTTCATCATGAATAGACTTACTAACGAGCAACGCTTGCAAATCATTGAATTTTATTACCAAAATCAGTGTTCGGTTCGAAATGTGTTTTATCGACAAATTTCGTTCAGCGATGAGGCTCATTTCTGGTTGAATGGCTACGTAAATAAGCCGTTCAAGAACTGCCCATGCATCCCGAAAAATGCACTGTTTGGTGTGGTTTGTACGCTGGTGGAATCATTGGACCGTATTTTTTCAAAGATGCTGTTGGACGCAACGTTACGGTGAATGGCGATCGCTATCGTTCGATGCTAACAAACTTTTTGTTGCCAAAAATGGAAGAACTGAACTTGGTTGACATGTGGTTTCAACAAGATGGCGCTACATGCCACACAGCTCGCGATTCTATGGCCATTTTGAGGGAAAACTTCGGACAACAATTCATCTCAAGAAATGGACCCGTAAGTTGGCCACCAAGATCATGCGATTTAACGCCTTTAGACTATTTTTTGTGGGGCTACGTCAAGTCTAAAGTCTACAGAAATAAGCCAGCAACTATTCCAGCTTTGGAAGACAACATTTCCGAAGAAATTCGGGCTATTCCGGCCGAAATGCTCGAAAAAGTTGCCCAAAATTGGACTTTCCGAATGGACCACCTAAGACGCAGCCGCGGTCAACATTTAAATGAAATTATCTTCAAAAAGTAAATGTCATGAACCAATCTAACGTTTCAAATAAAGAACCGATGAGATTTTGCAAATTTTATGCGTTTTTTTTTTTTTAAAAAGTTATCAAGCTCTTAAAAAATCACCCTTTATTTGGTATTTCTTTGACGCCACTTTGAGAGCTATCTTCTTAGTGACTTCAAAGAAAAAGAAAACTGAATATATTTTTGTAATTTCCTTTTTAATTCGCAACGGTGAAATATTTGCAACTTTCGTTGTGTAAATCATACATACATACATTACTGTGTACATGTGAATGAACAGAAGCATGTTTGTCGTTTTTGGGTTAAGCCGACATTGAATTGGGAAGTCAAGCTGAACGGAAACTCTGCTATCAACCGAAATAGTCTGTATGTTTGTGTGTAGAAAATGAACAGTATTAATCTGTGTGTTTGTAGATATTTATATAAGAAAATTTATATTTACTACCGCGTGTAATTATGTATATTCCATCAAGGTGAAGAGGAAAACTTGTTCATCTACTCGAAACACGTACACAAGTTTGATATCAGGTGTCAGATACAAAATAGACTGTTATGAGATTTCCTTTTAATTTAGAAAAAATTATCACAACATGATTACACCTGATGTTTTATTAATTTTGAAAATTGGTTAAAAATGTATGTATGTATGAAGTTTATGACTACTACATTTCATGGTTAATAATTATATTTTGTACGTCGATTTTTGTCAACTTACATTAGAGACACAGTGGGTATGAAAAGACAAGGCATCTCTCAAAAGCGTAGCAAACAAACTAATAATAAAGGTAAACATTTATTTTTCTTGGCTGCCCCGAATCAGTTATACCCTTCGCAGGTGCAGTTCTTATAGCATATAAAAAGATCACTATCTATATTTTAAATGATCAGTTTGTATAATAGCTTTATGGTATAGTGATGCAATTTGAACAATTTATTCAGATATCTCTTCAAATAAAAAATTTTTGCATATAAAAACTTTATTTTGATCAGTCAGTTTAAATGGCAGCTATAAGCCATAGTGGTCCGATCTTAACAATATACTTGGAGATTGTAGCGAAGCCTTGGGTAATAATTTTTGCCAAATTTCCTGAAAATAATTTGTCAAATAAAAAAGTTGTCCTTACAAGAACTTTACTGTGATCGGCCAGTTTGTATGGCAAATATATGCTATAGCAGTCCGATCATTACAAAATTTTCGGAGATTTTAGCGGTGCTTTGGATGCCAAATTTCGTGATGAAACTTTGACAAATAAAAGAGCTATATGCTATAGTAGGCCGATCTGAACAATTTTTAATCTTATATCCTGTGGTTTGCTGAAGCGAAAAAAATCACTGTATACCAAAAACAATTTCTTTTCCGTCACAAATCTGCTAAAATAGTTAATTTCTGTACCAGATATTTGACCGAAAAATTATTGCCTTGGTTCTATAGTCTTAACAAGGAAGGATTCCAATTCTTTCAAACCATTTTCAGATCATAGAGATTAGATAAAAGGTATAACCTTACGACATGGCTACCAACTGAACATTGAATAGTTAAAACCGTTACTACTAAAGGGGCTGTTAGAAGCGTTGGCACAAGTGCAATCTGTAACTTGAGTAAAAATTGAGATAGCTTGATGAAAGTTGGACCACTACCACGCCCACAAAACGATATTAACCGAAACCTATAAAGTGCCATAACTAGCACCTAATTAAGATATAAAGCTGTAATTTGGTACAGGGAATCGTAGTAATAAGGGACACATGTGGGCCAAAAATTTTGAAGAAGTGGGCGTGGCCTCTGATAAGTTTTATGTACATACATATCTACTAAACTACTAAATTTACAACAACCAAATTTACCCAGTCAAAATATTATAAGAACTTCTACCGACAGCGTTTATTGTTGACTTTTGACCGAAAATATCGGTCAATGTATGGGATATACAACTGAAATTCTGAGAGAATCCTTTCATATCAATAGTAGGATAGTAAGGATTTTAGATTTAGAGATATCTCAATGAAAATAAGAGAGCATGTTGTACTCATGACAGTGCATCTTTGTGCCTAAAAAATATAAAATTTTGCGAAAACTTGAACTACCCTCCATAAAACTAATATCAAGATTTTCGAACATCTGGATGACTTAGCTCCATTGCACCCGAACTTATTCTTTCTTACTTGTTTAAAATAGAGTTTTACCTGCACCTGAAGGGATTTCCCTGCCTTTTAACTTGCATGTTGCAAGGGTATACAATTTCAGTTACACCTGAAGTTAGCACTTCCTTACTTGTTTTAATATTTCTCTCGACCAATCGACACGTGTCTTTTTGGGCGATTGCCAAATTGTGTGAAATCCAACTTGAATAGTTTTTTTTTACAGTCAAATATCCATGAAATGCAATATTTAATGTATTATGGTCCCACTTATGCCTATAGTTGCCTGTATCTCATGATATGTAGCATAGCATCTGGCGATATCAGTTCGCGCACAGCATGAATAGTTTCCGTAACAAGAATTGATTTTAGACGAGTATCCGGAAATTCCTCTTTGAGTTATCTGCGACCTCGATTGAATTCACCATACAACAACACAAATGACGCTCGTATTTCAAAACGAACTGAGTATGTAGAACTACAAAAATGTCAAAGTTTAAGTTATGTATGTAAAAGAACAACATCTCGAAATCTTTTGGACTTTTTTTATATTCCTTAAACTGTCTGAACTTTACAATCCTTACAACTTGTTATACCCTGAACAAGGTATATAAAGTGTGCCACGATGTTTGTCATACCCAAAAGGAGACATCGGAACTCTATGAAGATATACATATGTACATATGTATGTATGAATGTATATAAATTATCAGTGTGATGAGCTGAGGCGATCTCAGAAGCTCAAAAACTCTATTTTATCTTCTTCTTCTTAATTGGCGTAGACACCGCTTACGCGATTATAGCCGAGTTAACAACCGCACGCCAGTCGTTTCTTCTTTTTGCTACGTGGCGCCAATTGGATATTTCAAGTGAATCCATGTCCTTCACCACCTGGTCCTTCCAACGGAGTGGAGGTCTTCCTCTTCCTCTGCTTCTCCCGGTGGGTACTGCTTTAAATTCTTTCAGAGCTGGAGTGTTTTCGTCCATACGGACAACATTACCTAGCCAGCGTAGCTGCTGTGTTTTAATTCGCTGAACTATGTCAATGTCGTCGCATATCTCACAGCTCATCGTTCCATCGAATGCGATATTCGCCGTGGCCAACGCGCAAAGGACCATAACTCTTTCGCAGAATTTTTCTCTCGAAAACTCGCAACGTCGACTCATCCGCTGTTGACATCGTCCAAGCCTCTGCACCATATAGCAGGACGGGAATTATGAGAGACTTATAGAGTTTGGTTTTTGTCTGCCGAGAGAGGACTTTGCTTCTCAATTGCCTACTCAGTCCGAAGTAGCACCTGTTGGCAAGAGTTATCCTGCGTTGGATTTCTAGGCTGACATTGTTGGTGGTGTTTACGCTGGTTCCAAGATAGACGAAATTATCTACAACTTCAAAGTTATGACTGTCAACAGTGACGTGAGTGCCAAGTCGCGAGTGCGACGACTGTTTGTTTGATGACAGGAGCTATTTCGTGTTGCCCTCGTTCACTGTAGCAGCTGTACACTCTTATAGAAGATTGTACCTGCTCGATTAAGTTCTGCAGCTCGAACTATTTTCTTCAGCAACAGATTGAAAAAGTCGCACGATAGGGAGTCGCCTTGTCTGAAACCTCGTTTGGTATCGAACGGCTCGGAGAGGTCCTTCCCGATCCTGATGGAGCTTTTCGTGTTGCTCAACGTCAGCTTACACAGTCGTATTAGTTTTGCGGGGATACCAAATTCAGACATCGCGGCATAAAGGCAGCTCCTTTTCGTGCTGTCGAAAGCAGCTTTGAAATCGACGAATAGGTGGTGAGTGTCGATTCTCCTTTCACGAGTCTTTTCCAAGATTTGGCGCATGGTGAATATCTGGTCGGTTGTTGATTTGCCAGGTCTAAAGCCACACTAATAAGGTCCAATAAGTTTGTTGAGGTTGGGCTTTACTCTTTCACACAATACTCTCGATTTAACCTTGTACGCGATGTTAAGGAGGCTTATCCCACGGTAGTTGGCGCAGATTGTGGGGTCTCCTTTTTTATGGATTGGGCAGAGCACACTTAGATTCCAATCGTTGGGCATGCTTTCGTTCGACCATATTTTACAAAGAAGCTGATGCATGCTCCTTATCAGTTCTTCGCCGCCGTGTTTGAATAGCTCGGCCGGCAATCCGTCGGCCCCTGCCGCTTTGTTGTTCTTCAGTCGGGCAATTGCTATTCGAACTTTTTCATGGTCGGGTATTGGAACGTCTGCTCCATCGTCATCGATTGGGGTATCGGGTTCGCCTTCTCCTGGTGTTGTGCGTTCACTGCCATTCAGCAGGCTGGAGAAGTGTTCCCTCCATAATCTAAGTATGCTCTGGGCATCGGTGGCTAGATCACCTTGGGAGGTTCTACAGGAGTATGCTCCGGTCTTGAAACCTTCTGTAAGCCGCCGCCTTTTTTCGTAGAATTTTCGAGCATTACCCCTGTCGGCCAGCTTATCAAGCTCTTCGTACTCACGCATTTCGGCCTCTTTCTTCTTCTGTCTGCAAATGCGTCTCGCTTCCCTCTTCAACTCTCGGTATCTATCCCATCCCGCACGTGTTGTGGACGATCGTAACGTTGCGAGGTAGGCAGCCTGTTCTCTCCGTTGCGACACGGCACTCCTCGTCGAACCAGCTGTTTTTTAGCACTTTCCGAAAACCAATGGTTTCGGTTGCAGCTGTACGTAAGGAGTTTGAAATGCCGTCCCACAGTTCCCTTATACCGAGTTGTTGACGAGTGCTCTCAGAGAGCAGGAGTGCAAGCCGAGTAGAAAATCTTTCGGCTGTCTGTTGTGATTGCAGCTTCTCGACGTCGAACCTTCCTTGTGTTTGTTGGCGTGCGTTTTTTGCTGCACAGAGGCGGGTGCGAATTTTGGCTGCAACAATATAGTGGTCCGAGTCGATGTTAGGACCTCGGAGCGCACGCACATCTAAAACACTGGAGACGTGTCTTCCGTCTATTACAACATGGTCGATCTGGTTGGTAGTTTTTCGATCCGGAGACAGCCAGGTATCTTGATGAATTTTCTTATGCTGGAATCTAGTACTACAGATAACCATATTTCGGGCCCCGGCGAAGTCGATCAGCCTCAACTCATTTGGGGATGTTTCCTCGTGGAGGCTGAATTTATCGACCGTAGTGCTAAAGATACTTTCTTTGCCCACCCTGGCGTTGAAGTCGCCAAGCACGATTTCGACATCGTGGCGGAGGCATCTCTCATAAGTGCGCTCCAAGCACTTATAGTTAAAAGGCATCTTTGGTCACATCGTCCTTCTCTTCCGTCGGGGCGTGGGCGCAGATCAGCGATATGTTGAAGAACCTCGCTTTGATGCGGATTGTGGCTAGACGTTCATTCTCCGGAGTGATATTAGTACTCGGCGACGGAGTCTCTCTCCCACCACGAATCCCACACCAAACTTGCGCTCCTTTATTTGACCACTGTAGTAAATGCCACAAGGACCTACTCGTATCTGTCTTTGTCCCGTCCATCGCATTTCTTGGACGGCGGTGATGTCAGCCTTTATTTTCATAGGACATCAACCAGCTGGGCAGCGGCACCTTCCCAGTTAAGGGACCGGACATTCCAGGTGCATGCCCTCAATTCGTAGTCCTTATTTCGTTTGCCATGGTCGTCATCAAAAGGGGGGTCTCTCATCCGAGGCTGTTTACACTTTTTCATTGGGGGTGTTTTTTTACGTGGCGGGTCCCAAACCCAGCGCACAACCCTATGCAGGGGATGTTTCGCCTTCTCACTTTAGCTCGCCTTCAAACGGATGTTCTTAGGCTACCCAGAGGATACTTGGTCAAAGACCGGAAGTCGTGAGCTGCTTGAGTCACATGTAAAAGAATCGTTTCTGGCCACTCCCAAGTGAATGGCAATCAGAGAACTTTCCTCACTTGCGTGAACTTCTACACATGACTCCATCCTCTAAAAAAGCTGAAAAATAGAATATTAAATGCATGTAGTTAGGTAAGGTGGAAACTTCATTGACGACGGCCTAAAGCCCTTCAACGTTTTGATGGTATTCAATCAGGTTTCGAATTACTCTTTTCTCTCTTATATTAAGTGCTTTTAAAATAACTTTATTGGCTTGTATCGAGATAGTTTCAGTGGGTTCTCATTTTTAACGGTTTAATGTAAAAAGTGAACCGGGTGCGCCAGGCACAAAAGTATTCACGAAAGACTTCAAGAACCGTTAATTCTTGAGAGGGAGCTATCATTAAAGCCACACTCAAATAAGTACAGCATGAAATCTACAAGCGTACCTGTTGTCAAAAATTTGAAAAATGTCGCAAATTTATTATTAAAAAAATAGAATGTAAAATGATCACTTTTAGTGAACACTTTTGTAAATAAGTATGTAAGTATGTATACTTGAATAAGTGCTTAATATAAATTACATAACTACCCCCGAAAACAGATGCATATTCAAGTACAATATGTTTGTATGTATGTATAGAGTTACATATCGTCACCTGAAATACAAAATAACGTACATATGTATGTATCACCAAAAAATTCGAAATTGAGTGTCTTATTGATTACGCTTCATTACTTCAAATTACATACATAATATTACATTTTTTCAACATTTTCAGGTTCTGCGCTCAGATATAAATCAGTTTTAACCAATATTAAAATTTTTTTCACTCATGTTCCATTTTATTTCGTGTTTCATTCATGCCACTGTAAATTTCCGAAAATGTTGTTATGTTATTTTGCATTTCAGGTGACGAGATACATATATACAAGGTCTGTCGCAAAAGAAACAGAACTTTTTAAATATAACTGTTTCTGGTGGCGCCACCTATTGGTGGGTATATGAAATAAAAAGTTTGATCTCTTGTTGACATTTCGTAAAAATTTTAAGACAATTGGATAACTACAATCGATGTTATCGATCAAAAAGTGACAGCAGCTTTTGGTCATCGGTCGTAAAATGCATTTTGAACAAAGAGCAAATATTAAATTTTGTTTTAAACTTGGGAAAACGTTTACTGAAACATTTCAAATGATGAAAAAAGTGTATGGTGATCAGTACCTATCGCGTAGTAATGTGCATGAGTGGTTTAAGCGATTCCAAGAAGGTCGTAAGGACCTCTGTGACGAACAGAAGTCACCGAAAAAAAGTCGTCTTCAGAAGTCAAAAATAAAGACAATGCGGATTGGTTTTACGATCCCGAGGGTATTGTACACCGAGAGTTCGTCCCACCTGGCCAAACGATTAATGCTGTGTTTTACCTTGGTGTTATGAAGCGTATTTTGTCACGCATTCGTCGTGCTCGACCACAATACCGTGAGGCAGGGTCCTGCCGCCTGTTGCACGATAATGCGCCGTGACATCGGTCGACGCTTGTCACTGATTTTTAGACAAAAAAAAACTCCATATTAACCATTAATCACTCACCCTACTCACCTGATCTGGCACCCTGTGATTTTTACCTATTTAGAAAACTTCATTTGCCCATGAAAGGACACTGGTTTCAGGACATTTCAGCTATCCAAAAGGCGACGACCGATATTCTCAAGAGCATTCCGAAAAATTACCTTAAACACTCATTTGAAATGCTAATTGACCGGACTAAACGCTGTATCGAAGCACAAGGAAACTACTTTGAATAAAAAAATATAACTTTTGAAAAATATAATTTTTTTATTGTTTTTTTTTTTTTTTAACAGTCTTGCTTCTTTTGCGACAGACCTTGTACATACACACTTTAGCATCTTAAGAATATGGAGTACTTCCTTCATGCTGTTAGCATCTAGAAACGTAATAAAACGAAGGAAATCGCTGCGCGATCTTGATTGAAATACTGTAACAAAGAACATCTGTTCCAGGCGCATCCCTGAAGGCGACCTACCTGCCTACATATCATACTCGTACATACACATGTATGTATGTCTTTGTATTATTTTTGTATGCTTGCATGTGCAACGTAAGCCTAAGATCAGGGTAGATTTCTAAAGAGCCTTTAAAGAAGCAGACTTTTGCCTAGACACGCAACAACAAATACATGTGTGTAAGCACACATGAACCTTCTTGTGGCAGGGGGTCTTTGAGGCATCGGCATGTGTACAAGTAAATGCATAAATCAGTATTCGAACGAATGTGTGCGTGAACAGCAGAAAGATCCTTGCAAGCAAAATATCATTAAAAGATCCTTATTTTTGTGTGTTCTTCGTTTAAATTTATTCGTGTTTGTTCTTTTAAATTTTTGCAAAAAATGTTGGATAAAATAATTTTTGGTATTAAGTGCAAAATAAATGGTTTTAAAAAATATCAGAAATGTGGACAAACTGACAGTGATGTGGTTGATGGCGCCGAATGGATGTTTCCGCGCGTTTACAGGCCTACAACAACAACGATGGCTACAAAATTCATGGAATTGTCACAGCTCACCACGCATATAGAGCCAGAATTTCTCTGCGATGTGCTGGATAAATTTGGACGCGTAACCGATCCAAATGTGGCTGAAAGCAAGCGTTATAGTGTAGGTTGAGCGAAAGAATTGTGTAGATATTTCGAATATGCTGAATTTTTGTGACTTTTTTGATATAAGATGTTAGAAGATACCGTGCAAATGTCAAGCGATGAAGCGTACATATGAAAGTGTAGTGAAATATTATAATATACATTCATACATATGTATGTATGTACACATATTTTATATCTTGAGCGTTGAAAGCCCAAAACTTTCATTTTGCAATTTTTTATCTCAGATTTATCAAAAATTTACCTTTATATGCATTTAAACTGACAGTTTTGATTAAACGACCAATAAACAAATTTAAAATTCGCTCTCATCTGTTTGTAAACAGAAAACAGCTGATTGCTGTGCTTTCATTTTCTCGTTGCCGCTTTTTGAAAAAATTGGCTTTCTTATACTCATATTCTTAAGTTTTAGTTGCTTGATGAAAATCCGGATCGCTAGATGACAAAAACAATATGCAAAACTAGGCTCATATCAATATTTAAAGAAGTTTTCACCGAAAGATATTAATATATCCCTCTATTTTCTTCTGCCCTGCTGTTCATTGTTTATCGCAATAGATATGGAGAAAGGGAAGTCAAATTTATCCTACCCAAAATGTAACTACCTGTTTGAGAATACTCACTTAACTGAAAGATACATACATAAAAACTTTAAAGAAAAAAAACCATCGAAGCTATGCCCTTCGCAGCTGCATTAGTCATAGGATAAAATGAAATAAAAAGATATTTATCTTGATTTTGATAGGTCAGTTTAAATATCAACTATAGCAGCATACTATGTGGTCTGTTCTGAACAATATGCTCGAAGATTGTAGCGATACCTTGCACAATAATTTATGCCAAATTTTGTAACGATATCTCTTCAAATAAAAAAGTTTTCCATACAAGCATTTGATTCCGATCGTTCAGTTTGTATTACAGCTATATGCTATCCGATCCCTGTAATTTCTGTGGAGATTGCGCCATTGCCATATATTATACATATCGTCACCTGAAATGCAAATTAACGTAACAAATTTACAGTGGCATGAATGAAACACGGAATAAAATGGAACATGAGTGAAACAAAATATTAATATTGGTTAAAACTGGTTTATATATGACCGCAGAACCAGAAAATGTTGAACATATTTAATATTATGTATACAATTTGAAGTAGTGAAGCGTAATCAATAAGACACTCAATTTCGAATTTTTTGATGATACGTTATTTTGCATTTCAGGTGACGATATATACAATAAACCATACGAAATGCCTTGAATATATGTATCTTTTCAAATGAAAAAAAAAAACTTTCCATGCAAAGACTTAATTCCGATCGCTCAGTTTGTATGATTGCTGCATTCTAATTGTATAATGATTCGATCTGAACAGTTTCTTCGGAGATGTCTTGTTAAATAAAAAAGTTCTCCATACAATAACTTGAGCTTGATCGATCAGTAAGTATGGCAGTTTTATGCTAAAGTTACCCAAAATCGGCGTTTCCGAGCAGCTTCTTGAGGAGAGAGAGACGTGTGAAAAATTGTAGATCGATATCTTAAAAACTGAGAGACTAGTTCGGGTAAAGTATATAGACTGTCGAGCTTGCCTAATCGACTCAGTTCGCCACGTTCATCATTTATACAAGGTGGCGCAAAAATAACCTTCCGATGTTTTTTGGCTGTAATTTAAAAAAAAAATGAAAAACCTTGATTCTGCTTGTGGATTATTTTTATTTGGTCTTTTAAATTTTTTTTACATCAAGTCGAGAATATGATATCATGTAAATGGCCGCCGCCACAGTTGATTGTCATTTGAGCCCTTTTTATGGCATTTTCCATCACTTTGGCCAGAACTTCCGGCGATAGGTCCTCACATTCTTGACGGATATTGTCTTTAAAAGCTGTACGAGTCTGAAGCTTGTGGACATAAACCCGCGACTTCCAAAAACCCCACAAAAAGAAGTCTGGAGCGGTCAAATCTGGCGATTTTGCTGACCAGTGCAAATCGCCAAAACGGGAGATTAGGCGCCCGGGAAATTCATCCTTCAGCATATCGGTTGTGGCACGTGCAGGGTGTGCCATTGCATCGTCCTGTTGGAACTACATGTTTTTTTTTTTTCAAACCCAATTCATCAATTTGCGGCGAAAAGAACTCCTTGATCATTGCTCTGTAGCGCTCACCACTGACAGTAACCGTTTGGCCCGCGACGTCTTCGAAGAAAAACGATGACTCCTCCAGCGAAAACAGCACACCATACTAATGGTTCTTCGTGATACGCCTCTTGGTGGTGATTAAGGATGGCTTGAGCGTATGTTAGACGCGATTGGCGGTCAGCTAACAACTGATGCACCGTCTGAACTTTGTACGGAAACATCTTCAAATATTGTACCAAAATTCAATATCAATTGCAAAATTTATAGCATCCTCTGATAGGAGGATTACTTTTGCTTTGAATGCGTAAGACAATTTCGATGAGAGATAGTCCAATTTTGACTGTTGTTTTATTCGATCCCAAGGAAGTCTATGCTACCTAATCGAAATGGATCTGGATTTATAGTCAACTAAGAATTGCCAACGGAACAGCATTCCACGAGACTGATATATGAAACATAAAACGTATGAGACACAAAACGGTTTATAACCATTTAGAACAGAAATTAACTGGTATTTGGTTTAGATGTGTTTCGGAAAAGATACCAATATTTTTCAAAAACACTTCTTGCAAAAACGATGTGGTTAAATTAGTATCTCTCTTGAATATATTAATTCAACCGTCTACAGACCGGAACTATGTAAATAAAATAACAATGTCTGTGGGAGATAGATATATACTACTTTATTCAGGAAAATAAAATTATGCAAACTTCTCTTAAAATTCTTAATTTTTTTATCTTTTTTTGCGTTGACTTAATCTTTACCTAATTCCTCTTGCAGCGTCGCAGTGATCGGGAAGAGATACGTCGTCGTTTGGCCATGGGTTCGGAGGAACCCAACCAGGAATCAAAGGAGCGAAATGCTTGGAAGACAGGCATACAGTCGAGATTAGCAAGTAAGAAGATTTCACAAATTACTGTCACACATTTTATTAACCAAAAAATTAAACTACATTACAGACGCACAGTTGGGTCGCTTAAATGATCCCTCATCGGACACAGAAAGCCATAGCTCAGACTCAGAGACATGCCCGAAATTATCCAAAGGTAGACAAGTGGATAATATGAGTGCACTTAATATATCCCTTGCCGACAAACCCACCTACCCATATGCAGGTAGTGGACACGCCTCAATTTCGTCACTCAGCTCCGCGGCTACGGCCAACAAATATCAAATACAACAACAAATGCAACGATCACACAGCAAACAACAAAGTTTCCAAACGCCAATGTCTGCGTTTAGCAGTGAAGATTTGGAGTGTGACTTCTTCACCAAACAAGCCAAGCTGCAGATTGAAGCGCGCATGGCATTGGCACAAGCCAAAGAGATGGCTCACATGCAAATGGAGGTAAGTTGGACTTTAATTTAGTTTTTATTTACAGCATACATTGAGTAGCAAATTCTTCTTTATAGATTGAGCGACAAAATCGACGCGTATCACCGATTACCGATATCATACGTGTTTCGCTGCGCAAAGTGGGCGTCCAAATGACCGCCGATAAACGTCGTGTCTCGCGACAAATGCTAACCGATATGAATATAGCGCAACTGCAAATACTCGTCAATAGTCTGCACACACATATTGAAGAGCTAAATGAGTCACTAGTGCATAATCTAATGGAACGGGACGATCTTCATGTCTCACAAGACTCCATGCTGGTGGATATTGAAGAGCTTACGAGATATATGTAAGTGTGTGGGGAAAGTACTATAGAAAAGGCATATAACTGGAAACAGTCTTTGAAGAAATACAGGATGGGTTTAAAATCAAGTTTGGACACAAACAAATGGATGAAATGTAGATATTATCGACTTCGAATTAATGATGTAACGGGTATTAAGATGGTTCAATAATGAAATTATATTGATTTAAGTCGTAACATTGAATTTTAAGAATACTTGAGAATTCATAGTCGAAAGAGTCTTTCCTTATTTCGTTCCCTTCTATCAAACTGAGTCACAAATGGATCCGAAATTAGTTAGTTTTGCTTCATAGAAAATCAAAATATCTCTCCGTTATGCTTACTTTGACTGAATTTGAAAAATTTTGGATTCCCTTGATCCCGTAAGCGATCTCTTGGAGTACCCCCGAAAAATCGATGTCTGGGAAGAGGAAGAATTTTGTGCTCAAAAATCCAATCCAAAAACAAAAACGCTTCAGACTGGCTTAAAAATCGGAATTTGTGTCAAAAATGTTATGACTGCAAAAATTATGAAAATAATGTATCTCATTTGGACAATTTTCCTTTGTGTTACCTATAAACAATATCAGTCTAGCGAAAATTGATGATGACTCTCCCTCGCTTGGGAAAAGAGCGTTTCACAAAATATTTAGCCACACCGCGTGAACCTATTCAACATAATCCAGTCAGAACACCTATAATTGCGGCGTGATTGACTTAACTAAGTGCCAATAGTTCGAAGGACCGCTTATGGTTCAGCCTAGAAGATCGTTTTCTGGTCGATCGATCCAGTTCATATTCACAGATGTACCATTATCTGTAAAACTATTTGCCGAATCAACTTCAAATTTTTTGAGAATACCTTCATATACAGAAAGGGTGATTCATTTCGAGCTATTTGGTTTTTAGAAAAAAACCCAGAAACTTTAAATTTAATTAGGAATGTTTATCATCATTCGAAAGAACATTCTTTGGCATGTGTTTTTTTGAAATTCGTTCAAAATTTTCGTTCCAATTTTCGATGACTGGTTCGAGCATTTCGACAAGTACCTGGCGAATGACACCCGTGATGTTTTGCCCCAAGGCCTGAATCGATGTATATCGGTGTGATATCACTCGATCTTGGTGGATAATCGAAGCAAGTTGAAACCAAATGTCGTCGATATCATGAACTTCAATTTCAATCATGACACGATGACGGTCGCCATTGACGGTTACGTTCTCACCGGCATCAATTTTGAAGAAATATGGCTCCCTGATTCCACCGGACCTCAAACCACACCAAACTGTTGTTTTTTCTGGATGAAATGGCAGCCCTTGAATCTCTTCAGGTTGCTCTTCGTACCAAAGGCGGCAAGTTTGACTGCTACATACCCATTGAGCCTGAAATGGGCCTCATGTAAACATTGTTCAGGCGTAAGTCTTTCCACGAATAAATGCGAAACAATACTGAACAAAAATAACATGATAGCTTGAAACTACTCGTGCGTAATCTGTCAAAAAAGACTATTGAAAAAAATACTCCAAGTACACCCGTTACATGCACATTTCTGTGGACATTTGACAAAACAACCTCTTTCAAAAAAGCAAATTTTACAGGAGAGCGAAAAAACATGTTTAAAGCTTTGCAGTAGATATACCCCTTACTATTAAAGGAAGAAGTCAATTTAAACTGGATGCAGATCAATAAATACGCGTTTTCCAATCAATTGATTTAAATTAAATATTTTACTTTTCTAGATAAATATAAATCAAATAAATAAGACTTATTGTCAAATGCTTTTTCTTACTGAAAAACAACTTACCTCATACAAGCTGTTTGGTCAAATTTGATTTGTGCAAAAAAAAATTCCTTTTTTTATCTTATCTTGACTTGAAAAGCATTTTTTTTTAGATATGCATTTGACAAAAGAACTTCAATCGAAAGAAGTTATTTTGTCAAACGCCAATTTCTGATTTTACTCAGACGATATATAGAGACAAGCTTTTTTGATAAATGTACGTTATTATTTTACGTTTGAAATTCCAACTTATTCGAGACAAGCTCTTTTGTCACCCCGAAAATTTGAAAAATTACGAAAGAAGTTGTTTTGATGACTCCATAATTTTTGAACTAACGGTCCTAGGACAATGGCGATAAGACAGAAACACGCGCCTTGAAAATTCATACATATGATAAAAATCCTGGAAAATTGTCTTATTTCGAGAGAAGTTGTTTTGTCAAATGTCCACAGATTTGATAAATACGCAAAAAAATCAATTTTTCAAAATTCTTAGGCGGATATAACGCCTTAAATTTTCACTGCCTGCTTCCAGTTATAATCCTAAACTTTTCAATTTTTATTTGCTCTTACTTAAATCATTTTTATATTTTTATTTACAGAGGAGCTAACGAGCATCTTGCACAACGGTATAAAAACCAAAATCACAACTAAAGCCATACCTACACACATACATACCAGCAAATATTCACAAATGTATACTACAATACTCGTACTAGTGTGGTCTTGGAAAGCAATGGAATGAAACCTAAGAAGACGAAGCAAAGCAAATGATATATAAATTAAAGTTATATTTAATTACATACTTATAGTTACATACACACATACAAACATACATGCATACATACTTATACAAATAATTAAATAAAAGGCAAATAAATACTCTCAAAATTAATTGTATTATATTTGAAAAACAAAAAATATTGAAAAAAGTTCGAGGTTCAGAGTTGATATTTGAATTTAATAAAAATTATACGCATACAAACATACATTACTATACACCCACACATCACATAACAGCAGTAAATATACGCATACATAAGCTAACTCACACAATGGCGTACATAAAATTAGAAAAAATATATTTACATGCAGTTATAAATTATTTGAAAACTCCCCCTCCAATATACAGTTATACCATACACATATGTATAACAGTTATGTAGTTAAACTCACAAAAAGTATACAGACACACGTACGCTACATATCTTTACTAACTTCTTGTTACTGAATCTTAAAGGAATTTCTCAACTATTATACTAAAACAACAACAGTTAAAAGCAAATTTAAACGGAAATAAATCAATGAAATTTAAAATAAAAACTTAAATAAAATATTGCATACTATACATACTAGAACTTGCATTAATGTTATGTAAGCATACGTACTACATACCTACAAACATATAAACATACATACATAGTTCACTTAATTTCACCATACGATAAAAAGAAGATAAATAAAAAAGTATATAAAGAACACAAACAATTTTAAAGAAGATTATTTAATGTATTTAAAGGAAAAAAGAAGCAGGAAAAAACGTTAACACCGCTGCGCCGTATTTTTAATACCCTTCACAAATAAAAAAAATCCTTCTCGTATGGAGTTCTAGTGCTAGTTTGTATGGCAGCTACATATGTACGTATGATTTGATCTAAACAATTTCTGAAGATTATACCATTACCTTGAACAATAACCCGTGCCAAATTTCTTGACGACATCTAGTCAAATGTTTCCATACAAGTGCTTGATTCCGATCGTACAGTTAGTACGACAGCTATTGGTTATACTGGTCCGATATCGGCGATTTCGACAAATGAGCAGCTTCTATGGGAGAAAAGGACGTTTGCGAAATTTCAGATTCTTCTTTCTTTACTGGCGTAGAGATACCGCTTACACGATTATAGTCGAGTTAACAACAGCGCGCCAGTCGTTCTTCTTTTCGCTACGTGGCGCCAAATGGATATTCCAAGCGAAGCTATGTCTTTGTCCACGTGGTCCTTCCAACGGAGTGGAGGTCTTCCTCTTCCTCAGCTTCCCCCGGCGGGTACTGCGTCGAATGCTTTCACAGCTGGAGTGTTTTCGACAACATGACCTAGCCTGCGTAGCCGCTGTCTTTTAATTCGCTGAACTATGTAAATGCCGTCGTATATCTCGTACAGCTCATCGTTCCATCGAATGCGATATTCGCCGTGGCCAACGCGCAAAGGACCATAAATCTTTCGCAAAACCTTTTCTCTCGAAAACTAACGTCGACTCATCGGTTGTTGTCATCGTCCAAGCTTCTGCACCATATAGCAGGACGGGAATTATTAGCGACTTATAAGTTTGGCTTTGTTCGTCGAGAGAGGACTTTACTTTTCAATTGCCTACTCAGTCCGAAGTAGCACCTGTTGGCAAGAGTAAACATGCGTTGGATTTCCAGGCTGACATTGTAGGTGGTGTTAATGCTGTTTCCTAAATAGAGGAAATTATCTTCAAAGTTATGACTGTCAACAGTGACGTGAGTGCCAAGTCGCGAGTGCGACTACTGTTTGTTTGATGACAGGAGATATTTCGTCTTACCCTCGTTCACTGCCAGACCCATTTGCGTTGCTTCCTTGTTCAGTCTGGAGAAAGCAGAACTAACGGCGCGGGTGTTGTGGCCGATGATATCAATATCATCAGCATACGTACACTTTTATACCTGCTCGATTAAGTTCTGCAACTTGAATTATTTCATCCAGCAGCAGATTGAAGAAGTAGTCGCCTTGTCTGAAACCTCGTTTGGTATCGAACGGCTCGGAGAGGTCCTTCCCGATCCTGACGGAGCTTTTGGTGCTGCTCAACGTCAGTTTTTTTCGTGCTGTCGAAAGCAGCTTTGAAATCGACGAAGAGGTGGTGTGCGTCGATTCTCCTTTCACGGGGCTTTTCCAAGATTTGGCGCATGGTGAATATCTGGTCGGTTGTTGATTTACTAGGTCTAAAGCCACACTGATAAGGTCCAATCAGTTTGTTGACGGTGGGCTTTAACCTTTCACAAAATACGGTCGATAGAGCCTTATATGCGATGTTGAGAAAGTTATCCCACGGTAGTTGTCGCAGATTGTGGGGTCTCCTTTTTTATGGACTGGGCATAGCACACTTAAATTCCAATCGTTGGGCATGCTTTCACCCGACCAAATTTTACAAAGAAGCTGATGCATGCTCCTTATCAGTTCTTCGCCGCCGTATTTGAACAGCTCGGTCAGAAATCCATCGGCCCTACCGCTTTCTCGTTCTTCAGACGGGCAATTGATATTCGAACTTCTTCCTGGTCGGGCAATGGAACGTCCGCCCATCGTCATCGATTGGGGAATCGGGTGCACTACCTCCTGGTGTTGTGCTTTCACTGGTATTCAGCAAGTTGGAGAAGTGTTCCCTCCATACTTTCAGTATGCTCTGGGCATCGGTAACTAGATCACCTTGGGGGGTTCTACAGGAGTATGCTCCGGTCTTGAAACCTTCTGTAAGCCGCCGCATCTTTTCGTAGAATTTTCGAGCATTACCCCTGTCGGCCAGCTTATCAAGCTCTTCGTACTCACGCATTTCGGCCTCTTTCTTTTTCTGTCTGCAAATGCGTCTCGCTTCCCTCTTCAACTCTCGGTATCTATCCCATCCCGCACGTGTTGTGGTCGATCGTAACGTTGCGAGGTAGGCAGCCTGTTTTCTCTCCGCTGCGACACGGCACTCCTCGTCGTACCAGCTGTTCTTTTGCACTTTCCGAAAACCAATGGTTTCAGTTGCAGCTGTACGTAAGGAGTTTGAAATGCCGTCCCATAGTTCCCTTATACCGAGTTGTTGACGAGTGCTCTCAGAGAGCAGGAGTGCAAGCCGAGTAGAAAATCGTTCGGCTGTCTGTTGTGATTGCAGCTTCTCGACGTCGAACCTTCCTTGTGTTTGTTGGCGTGCGTTTTTTGCTGCACAGAGGCGGGTGCGAATTTTGGCTGCAACAATATATTCTCCGAGTGAATGTTAGTCCTCGGAGCGCACGACATCTCTCTCACCACGTCTATCACAACATGCGTTTGCAGATTGACATCTCAAAAACTGTTGGGTATAAAAAGAAATTATGTATACCAGTTTATACTAAGGAAATATTTGGTAGAAAAAGCTGATGGCTTTTGCGAACTATGAACGAAGAAGTTATCATCTTGGCACATTCTCTGCGAGTGGTGCAGTAATTAATGTGGTAGTAGTGAATCGAACATACAATTGGTATAAAGCGGGTAAACTGGTATAATCGAATGAAGACAAAATAGCAGCGTGATATCATTTTAATAAAGTATTCGCATGTTTTTTTCTATTGAAATTAACTGAATAACTTTGTTGTTGCTTTCGCATGTAAAAATGTTTACAAGAAAACAGAGTTTCCAGCTTAACAATCCGACAAATGTAAGCGCGATACCTTTTCTGAGAACTTAATTTGGAGGTTCCCGTGGTAGATTCCCGATTCCTTACTCTTCGGGAAACTATCGTATCCCTCGGCAGTTTGTGTTTGCCGCTTGATCTCCACTATGTCAACTAAAGTGCCAACAGACTGTATATTGGCTATCTTTCGAATTACAAAGAATCCTCTCTCGTACTGACCTTTCCCCACTTGGTTTTGAGGTTTTTCCCTTTTCTTGCATTGTAGCTCTTCTTTGGCTGCGAGTACACTCTGGTTGATAGTCTTGCTTGCTTTAGGGGAAACGGTTCCAAAATTAAGGTTCCTTAGGTACTTTGGTTGACTCCCTTTGTTTTTGCTGCTAACACTACTGGCGTATTTTGGTACCAGTCAATACCATCCGGTAATATTCTTTATTATCTCCTATCTTTAGGTCGGGAGGTTGTCCTCATCGGAATCCGTTATATTCTCGGCTCGATGGCTTCGGGTGGTGTTGGTGCGAGTAACCTCACACACCCCACAATCGAAGATGAGTGTAAAACCAAGGGTTTATTCAAACATATCCCTATAATAGCTAAATTATAAGACCCTTCGCTAAAGCAAGGTGAACAATGCTAAAGAGCATTATGCCCCTATTCACCGAAAGAGTCGAATAACCATACAACGCGTGTCAGTTAAACTGACCTTCCGCTGGAGACGAATTTCGAAATTATAGAGGTTTATAAGGTATTACGCAGAATTTTGCTCCATCTTACCTGGTATACATGCCTTTAGATAAAGTATTATTATAAAAATATCATGTCGATTAAATGAGCTTTCAGTTTTTCTAGTTTCCGAAGTCTCAACAGAATCATTTGATAGCTTTTTGTCAAAAGGGAGAATGAATTTCATTGATCGTTTATCTTAGCTGGGATCCCACGCTCACATAGCGTATATCTATCATCCAGTAAGTACTAAAATATGCTAGAAGATGACCTATGTATAGTTACATACTTATTCAATTTTGATTAAAGAATTTTCCCATAAACAATTAAGCGAAGTAATAAAAAATAATAATTCGTGTCAGATTGAACGTTTTGCTGCCATCAACCAAAGCCGCATTTTGTCGCGAAAACAATGTGAATCACTGCTCTTCAAAAGGCGACAATGTTCTGTAATCAATAGATTATAGACTGATCACTTTGGTGGGTTTATGATAACAGCCCCGATTCGGTTCCATGTTCACTGCAAACTTGATCTATAAATATAATAAAGAGGCGTAGCTCTCTTACGTCTATTGTTATTGTTAAGAACTCAGCACGAAGTCAGTCCGATAAGTACATAACCAATAAAAGAATTAAGGAAATTTTTGAAAAATGGTGAACACATCCTCAACACAGTCTCAGTTTAGCGCGATAATATGAGCTATGCTGGTCCAACTTGTTAACCCTTCTGAATAATTCATTTTGATATTTAGAAACTGTTAGATCTCAGTGATTGTTTTGTAGTCGATGTAGTTCATGTTGTGTGTGTGTAGAAAACGACAGACGTTATCTTTAGTTAATCATTAAACTAATCTTGGCCTTCTTTGAAGCAGGTCCTCTGTACGAAGTCAGCCCACGGTTTAAATTGGCTTTTGAGACGGTAATGAAATTGTTGAGAAACACCTTCAGATTGCGCTTAAAGAGCGTTAAATACTGCTTTGAAATTGTAAGCAAACGAAGCATCCATTGCGCCGACATTTTTTTCATGTCCGGTGTGACATTTTGAGTGTTTTGAGATGCCTACTACCTCGCGCAATTAAATCGACTGTCTGCCATTACGAGATTTTTGGTTTATCCGGATTCGGACACCTAGATGGGACTCATATCATAATTTTTTACTGTTGTCATCGAGTTATAGTAAGCACCCAAGCGCGTTCTGCATTGACTGTACGATTTATCAGACCGCCTTCGTATTTATACGTCACACATGAGCGCTCATTAACTCATAAATAATATGTTCATTAGGAAGGGTCTGGGCATCAAAATCAAAACCTGCTGCATTTAAGTAATTTCAGAGGAATTAATCATATTTAATGAACGCCACAAATATAAGTCATCTTTTAAAGTATGTTTGATTTTTAAGGAGCTCTTCCATTGCAGAAATATACGAAGATATTTGTCTTTGCCTGCTGAGGCTCGGAGACGGTTCGTTAGTTTAGGTTAAGATAGGTAATTAAGCTGATTTGGTGGTCACGAATAATTCAACTTAGACAGCCAGTTCGTTGTGATGCCTAGAACTACTAGGTATGGATCAAAAAGTCTGTTGTATATCGAAAAAAACGCCTAGAGCCTGGAGTACAAATATATTGAGGCGGCTAATAACCATTGGAGCCAATTCGCCGGGTTCGTAAAAAGTATGGTAATCACGATGTTTCCACCTTTGTGTGGCAGAGCTGAACAGTGGAGGAAAAAGTTTCTACATTTTTCCAACTCATATTCCTCATTGCAACTTCTACAAGTGCTGACCCCAAAATCTGTGGTCTCACAGGGAGAGTGCTAATGGAGCGTGTATCCAGTTAGGACACTATCATTGCGGCGTTGAGAGTCTTGCGTAATACGGTAAGTTTTTAAAACAGAACACTTTTGGAAATAAAATTCAAACTTAGTTTCGAAGTATATCCCTGCTAAACAATCACTCTAAGAAATTATGTTCCAAAAATTATTACCTCATAATTATTATTCCCATAATGTTTGTATGAAAACTGAAGGTTAAAATTTTCCAATTTTTGAATTGTGAAAAGAGTTGCGCCCTAGACAAATTTCAAAAAAAATGAGCGCAAAATTTCATTCCGTTACGTAGCCTGAGGCCCACCCTAGTATTTAAAAATGCACGGCATGCAGATGCTGTTAAACGAAGCCAACTGAGTTGCAATGATTTACTTGTGTGGCCTTCGTTCTGTCACATCGTTGTTACGCTTGTGACTTCTTATGTTGACGATGTCAAAGACTTCTCCGCTTATCATTTCCAGCGGCGCTCGTGGTCAGTTGAGAACGTATATGTATATGAATGTTTGTGTGTGCTGTGTGTAAACAACACAAATCAATTGATTGTTTGTGAGGTGCATTGATCCACTTGTGCGCTTGTTCATGCCTACATACATTCATATACAAGCATACAAAAATGTACATATGTAAATATGTATAAATGTGTCAATATGTTTATTAAAGAAATAAAATGCATTTCTATAAGAATGCTTGAATCTTTATATACATACGTATGTAAGTAAATAATCAGTGCGAATACTTAAAATGCCCATTCAGCTGCTAACCTACATATGCATATACATATAGTATATGAATGGTAATTATGTACATATGTATAGCAAGCAGATATTTATTCTGCATAGCTTTTATTTTTTTTATAAATTTGGTGCACTTCGCTGCTGCCCGCAACTCAAAGGCGATGCTTTCAGTACAAATTCGACACTTAACTAGTATAGTATGGGCACACTGGACCAGGAGACGGACATTATGCTTTCCTTTAATTTCATACGAGGAATGCTCTTATTGTTTAACCTATTGCTTTGGGTGAGTAAGAAGAGAGTTGCAAGAACCTTCATACATACAAACTCTAAATTTTATTATTAAAAAAAAATGTTAATATTTTTTAATATCTTCAGTTTGCCGGTCTCTTGATAATCCTAACGGGCATTTGGTTGCAAACGGATTTTCAAAACTATTTGAAGATCAGTGGTGGTTACTCGAACTATGTGCCCTACCTGTTGCTCATCGTTGGCGGCATCTTGGTGTTCGCCGCTTCGTTGGCCTGCTCGTGCATCGTGAAGGTGGATCCGACGATGCTGGTAATTGTAAGTATACAGTAATGATAATTTTTTATATTTTGTTATAATTTGTTATTACTCATTTTACAGTATGGCGGTTTCCTTATTGCTGCCATGTTCACTTTGATATTAATGTCCATCTACATATACACTTATAAGGATAGTGTGATAACTGGGTTACCGGCCGGTATTGAGCGTGAGGTTAAAAACTACAATGCCTACAAAAGTGACCCGTTTCTTGCGAATAACGCAACTCTCATCGATTATATACAGAATAATGTAAGTGTGTGTGAGCTAATATTGGGTACCGAAATTCGTATTACTAAATTTTTACAAGCATGTATGATATACATATATGATATGATATAATATTTAACAATTTTTAACGCGAAATCCCGAAAGTTGTATTTTTAAATCCCGATATTTGAGCAAAAAAATCCCGAAATCCACAAAATTTAAAACGTTTAATACTTAATAAATACAGTTTTTAATAGTGCTAATTGTTTAAATCTCGGGATCCCGACTGTGAAATTATACAATTTCGATATCGATATTATCATTACATTCAAAATACTAGAATCGCAAATTGTTTAAAGCGTATCGCGAAATATCGAAATTAATTTATTGAAATTCCAAAAATCTTAGAGTGCATCAAAAATCTCGATATCTCATACTGCTTAAAGCTCTCAACTAATGTTATCGTGAAATCCCGAAATGCCTATATTGAATCCTGATAGTCTTTCAGCGCATAATACTAAATAATAATAATTTTATTAGTGCTAACTGTTCAAATTTCGGGATCCCGAAAATTGTAATGTCAAATCTTAGAATCGCTTAAAAATTTAAATTTAGATTCCAAAATCCCGAAATCTCAAATTGCTTAGAGTTCTCAACTGATATTGTGAACTTCCGAAATTCGTATATTAAAATCCTAAAGTGTTTCATATTTAATGGGAATAATTTTTATTAGTGTTAATCTTTTAAATCTCCGAATCACGTGTGTAAAATCTTGGAACCTAGAAACACTGGATCTTGACATTTACATCGCAATATTCCCACCGAACACCTGAAAATCTTAAAGTATTCGGTATTTAATGAGTATAATTTTTATTAGTGCCAACTGTTTAAATCTCGGAATCCCAACTGTGAAATTTCAGAATCGCTAAAACGTCATAATCGGCTAAATAATTATTCCGCTGGGTCTCGACACTTACATTCTTAAATCCCGAAACCTCAAATTACTTAGAGTTCTTAACTGATATTGTGAAATCCCAAAATTCGTATATTGAAATCCTGAAAATCATAAAGTGTTTCATAGTTAATGAGAATATTAGTGTTATCCTTTTAAATCTGCGAATTCCGTGGGTAAAATTTTACAATCAGGAAACATTATAATCTCTTAAATATTTGTGCCTTTAAATCTCGACATTTACATTCCAAAACCGCGAAATCTGAAATTGCTTAAAGCTTTCCATTGAACCTTAAATCAAAGAGACATTTGGTAATGACTGAACTGAAAACAACAAGAGACTTTGGCTACACCGAAGTTAAATACCTTTCACAAGTAATTTTTTATTGCAAAAAAGTTAAAAAAAAAGATCTTTATGATTTAAACTTGCTGGCAGTTTGTGCTCAGAACGCCGCTGCTATAGTATTTGAAATCGACGCTTAAATAAATGAAATGGTCTTGATGGATCGGTGATTGAAATGGCGATACGTTATGTTGTTGAGCTTGTGAAGAATTGGAATGCAACAGTTACACGGTTATCCCCAACGTGAGACAAATAAGTGAATACTACGAAGTATTATTTGATATTTTTGTAGCAATCGTGAAGGGGTTTTGATCGCATTCGTAATCACATATAGAATATTTATCGAATAAAAAGTGCGGAAGCGATTTGAAATCTAATTCATGATATTCAACCACGTGGTACTGCAGATCTCATTAAGCCATTTAAAAATATATGTTTTTGTTTCATTTTTTTTAAAACTCCTAAAATTGAGTTGTGGTTATATCTCACGAACTAATTGCTCAAAAATTTAAAATAAGTGCCAACTCCAAAATATATGAATTCACCTGAAGTGGCGATTCGCATGGAAACAGTAAGCACTTTCCAGTCTGTTTGGTATTCTGCTTACATATGTACATATGTACATATTTATGCATGTAAATAAGTATACAATAAATACAAAGATTATTTTAAAACCAATAACTCCACGCTATCTCTGAAGTCGTAGCTAAATATAACTACTTTCAGCAGGAGTCCTACCTTCAATAAGTATATATGTATGTACATAAATGAATAAAAAGTAAGTTATCAGTGAAACATAAATAAATAAATATGAGGAATATAATATTCGAAAAGAGATAAGATCTGTCAATAAAGAAAAAAAATATGTTTACATAATGCGAAGTGACCCACACGAGTGGCCGCAGCGCTGATAAATCATGTCTGTAAATATAAATCAGTTGCGGAAAAAACGAGAGAAAGATTTTCAAGTTCCCAAATTAAATATTATTCTTTTTTTTGGATTGTATGTAAATATAATAATACTGATGCCAGCATTTTATTTTCTCTTTAAAAATTTACATAAATGACGTTCTGAGTGATGTTATACTAAAAAATGTCAAACTTTCTTAAGTGTCTTGAAGCATACTCGTACATATATGGTTTAATATAAGGTATAAAGTCAATAAATCGTTAGAAAAACCTTATCTGCAAGCTAAGGCTAATATTCACCCAATTTTATGCTTTTTTATACGTAAAAGAATATGCTGCCTGATTTTCATTAAGATAACTCATATATTGAGCGATATACCATATATGCCATAAAGTCTACCGGAGACTCGAAAAGTTTTATATTAGGTATTTATATGGGGGCTAGGAGAAGTATGACCAAAATTTCACCCAGTTTTGATAAAAGCGTAAATTGTTACCAAAAAAAATTATATCCGTATTCCAATAATATATTTTACAGATTGACTGATATATGTGATCAGGAGTCAAGCATAGGCACTGGATTCCACATATTCGGTACTTTCGTATCATTTCATCATCAGTGTAAAATTTACGTCAGGGCATTATTTTTATTTACTGATCGCATTTTTAATAATTTTTTTATATCTTACATGATTTCGTTTTTTATTTTATTTTTGTTACTTTTCAGCTTGAATGTTGTGGCGGCAAAAACCATCTGGATTGGCCGAAAGATTCGCTACCGAACTCGTGTTGCTGGGACAGTGGCGAAAATAAGAATTGTTCAGACTTTCAATTTGGACAACTCCATGAAGTGGTGAGTTAAAAAAAATGTTTCTACCAAAAGTTATTGACGAAAATGTATAGCGAACTACACTCGAAGTAAATAATAGTAGGTTCAACATATCGCTCATTTGCTGCAAGACCGGCATAAATCAAAAAACGTGATTTTTGAGTTAATGCTGCAGAATTGTTCGTTATATCATACTTCACGTTGAGTGAAAAATTCATATGAATACCTCTTATATGCTCCGCTTGAGAAGAGGTGTAAGATTGGAGTCACTGTGTAAGGTTGTAGTCAGTTGAAAACTTTAAAAACGCGTTTTCTGGAGAATCGATTTTTTTGACTTATGCCGGTCTTACAGCAAATGAGCGATATGAGGTTGGTCATATAGCTCCCCTTCCGTATTTTTTTTTTTTTTGAATTTTGCGGCTATGTATAAATCGTTACAGAGCTCGTATCTAGCAATTCTATACATCTGTGAAAGGTATTGACTTAACCTACAAAACGACGCTATGCATGATTAGTTTGGATATTACGTCCAACAGGTATAGACGTGTAAACATGGAGTTCACTAACGCCGAAATTCGTGCTATATTAAAGTTTTCCTTCGTTAAAAGCAAATCTGCTAGAGAAACGTTCCGGGACATTGATGGTGGTTTAGGGGAGTATACTCTATCACTTCGAAGAGCGGAGGAATGGTTTTGATAATTCAGAGTGGGTGAAAACGACACCATGGATAAGCCAGTCGGCGGAAGGCCTGTGACGACGAATACCGATCAAATCATGGAAAATCATCGAGTTTTACCGGCTTGTGGCATCTCGTGACATCGCCCAGAAAACGGGAGTTAGTCACCAAACCATTTTAAACCATCTGCAAAAGGCTGGATAAACAAAAAGATTGATGTTTGGGTGCCGCATGATTTGAAGCAAAAAAATCAACGCCTGTGATATGCTGCCGAAACGGAACGATCTCGACCCATTTTTGAAGCGTATGGTGAATGGCGATGAAAAAAGGATCACATACGAAAATATCAAGCGAAAACGGTCGTGGTCGGTGACCGGTGATGCCGACCAACCCGGGATTGTCAGGCAGGTAGGTTTTGCTGTGTGTTTGGTGGGATTGGAAGAGAATCATGCACTTGAGCTACTCCTATATGGCCAGAGGCTTAATTCTACCATCTACTGCGAACAGCTGGAGCGCTTGAAGCAGGCGATCGACCAGAAGCGTCCAGAATTGGGCAACAGGAAGGGAATAGTGTTCCACCAGGGCAACGCCAGACCACACAATTCGTTGATTACTCGTCAGAAGCTACGGGAGTTCTGATAGGAGGTTTTATCGCATCCATCATATAGCCCAGATATAGAGCCAAGTGATTACCACCTTCGCCATAAACTTGTTTCATCAATTGAAACGTTTCGGTTAAAGTTTTACCAATTTTAAAACAAAATTTAATGTTGGCTCTGTGTTCGAAGCTCATTTTCACACCGATAACACAAACATACTGAGACTTAAAAGGCAATGACAGATTCTAACACACCAGTCGACATATACATACATAGATGGCGCCACCACCAGGAGGCGCTAGATTCAAAAGTCTGTTTACTTTGGAACGCACCTTGTATATACGAGGTGTGTTCAAAAAGTATCGCGAATTTTGAATTTTCGCTGGTTACGTATATTCGAATTTCGCCCAGATCTGGCCCCCTGTGACTTTTTCTTGTTTCCTAAACTGAAGAGGCCCATGAAAGGACGACGTTACGCTTGTCTTGACGAGATAAAGACGGCATCGAAGGAGGAGCTGAAGAAGATGAAAAAAAAAAATGATTTTTTGAAGCGCTTCGAAGATTGGAAAACCCGTTGGCACAAGTGTATAACATCTCATGGGATTACTTTGAAGGGGACAAAATAGATATTCATGAATAAATAAAAATAATTTTTTGAAAAAACACACAAAATTCGCGATACTTTTTGAACACACCTCGTATATATTTTTCGAAATATGCATTAGTTTAATGTATAAAAGGTTAGCAGGATGCCAACTGTTAGATATATTTAAGGGTCCAAGCGTTTTTTTGCCAACTGAAAGAAAAAAGCCATTTATTATTTTTACTATCTTATTTTGTGCTTGAAAGGGGGAAAAAAGGTCATACTCTCGTTACCATGATTTCTACCCTTGAGGTCTGTGTGATTAGTACGCTATCTCAGGAAGCTGCAAAACTGTAAAAAATGCATAAAAAGCGGCTCTTCAAAATTAAAAGTCGATTTTTTTACAAGTTTTTTAACTTTGTCGAATTATTTCAAAATATTACTTATATTATTAATATTATTAAATTTTTCAATTTTGGTACTAAATGGTACTGGTCAAACAAATCGGCTGATTAGAAAATGCATTAAAAAAAGCAATTTCTACGTTAAGTTTCAGGCAGCTAACACTAAAACCGATATAATTTCGGAAATAATTTAAATTTTGAAAAAAAATTTTAGAAAGACATTTTTGATTATCTAAGCCAGTGGTTCCCAACTTATTTTGTCTACCGCCCACTTTGAGAATAAATATTTTTTTAGCGCCCCCATTTTCTCACCTATTTAAAAACCACTATAACTTCAAATTAATTATTGTGACCTATATACATATGTATGTATATTAACGGAGAATTCTAAACGAAATTTTTACTATAACCAGCAACTTGAAACCTGAGCGCAGTAGGTAACATACAATGGTGCTTAGGTCTCAAGTTAACTCTTACGGGCTCCACCTGCCAATAAGAATGATTATTGAAACACAACTTTATAGTATTAAAACAGACATTGCTGTGTTGACATTTGAAAACGGATCCAACACCCAGTCTGGTATTTCCAAGTTCACAATGTCCTGGTATCGTTCGGTGAAGTCAATGTGGAGGTTTTCCAAATGTTGGCAGTAGGCAAACAATTCGTCGTTACTTGCATGAGAGATGCCCCCGTTTATGAAACGGAGCGACCGATTGACATGATTTTCATTTTTTCTATATTCAATAAAATAAGACAGATATAGGAACCACGCGAGAGAAATATAGAACCGAGTTTGAGCAATCTTTTTAATTCATATTAGTTGATGTTCACAAGTTGTTGTTGAGAGTCGAGAGCTCATGTAGCCGTTGTCTAAGAGGCCTCCTAGCTAAATGAACTTACAAATAACCCCCCAGGCCTCTACACAACCGCCACCATTTTCTTTCTGGGTCCCTTACCGCCCGCCCTTGACACCTGCAGCGCCCACAAGGGGCGTTTATCGCTCACTTTGGGAAACACTGATATAAGCTATCAAATTAATGAACACTGTCCAGCACGCAGTGAAGAATATAAAGGAGTCGTGGCTGACAGTTTACACGAAAACCATGGAGAGCCGATTCGGCTTAGTTCGCTGCAACTCGGACTAACGTATGGAACGACTTAACTCATTTTACGTCGAGATCTTAAATTGAAAGCGTAAAAATACAGCTGGTGCAAGAACTGAAGCCACTCGACCTTTCCAAGCGACATCGCTTACCTCTATGGGCTTTTCAAGAGTTCCAAGAAGATCCGACGTTTTCGTGCCAAGTTTTATTCAGCAATTAGGCCACATCTGGCTCAATGGGTAAGTAAACAAGCAAAATTTCCCGCATTAGGAAGAAGAGCAACCTGAAGAGATTCATGAGCTGTCATTTTATCCACAAAACACAACGGTTTGGAGTGGTTTGTGGGCAGATGGAATCATCGGTCTATATTTCTTCCAAAATGGTGCCGTAACCGTCAATGGCGGCCGTTATCGGGCCATGATAACCTACTGTGTGATGCCACTTCCCACACATCTCATTAATTAATGGATTTATTGAGATAACACTTCGGAGAACATATAATTTCGCGTTTTGGGCCGGTCGATTGGCCACCAAGATCTAGCGATATCACACCGTGGACCACCGCGACCAACATTTCAAAGAGATAATATTAAAAAAATAAAAGCAAAGTATGTTCTTTGGAACGATAATAAACACTCCCCCAATTAAAATTAAAGTTTCTATATTGTTTCATTAAAAAAGTGGGGAATCTCGAAATGGATCACCCTTTATAAAAAAGGGAAGTGTAATATGTCTAATATTTGTACATACCGCTGATTCATTTCAAAACTTTTGCCACACCCATAAGATTCTACAAATTTCTTATTTTTAATACACTACATACATACATATGTATATTCAATGTTCATTTCAAATATTTTCACGTTGATTTCAGGGTTGCTTGCCTAAACTGATACGACTTATTAACACAAATCTCACCAGCATTGGCGTAATGCTTTCGGTCTTGGCTTTATTTCCGCTTTTTGCCATGGTCTTTTCCTACTCGCTGGCGTCGGCAAGTAGAAGGATTGGCTACCAGCCGATTGGATGAGTTCTGACCTGATTTGAATTAACAAATATTTCTTGTTTTATAAATTTATTTTTCCTGTAATTTAAGTCTGAATAAAATATACACACGCATTTCAGTATAAATTTAAATATGGCTTTTAATGGTAAATAAATATAATAAATAGCTTACAAACAAGCGTAACGCTAATAAAATAACATACATATAAACACATACATAAGCATATGTAGCTGTGTGCCAAAGGTTGCGAATCTGTAGTTTTCGTGTCTAAACGCACTTTGACACACCTCGAAAGCGTAAAAAAAAATTATATACAAATATTACAAATGCACAATAATACAAATACAATAATGAGTGGGAGGCGTACAACAAATAACTTATGCTAATTCTTTGCCGCATTACAAAGCAATGACAGATTGCCTTCGATGGCATTTAGGCGCGTCATCGAGAGGCTCTGTGTCTGTGGCGCATAGGTGGACTGTGTAGCGCAGGTGGCCGGAGGTAGCGTTTTTAGGCTGTCATTGGAACGGAAACCTAAAAATTTACAAATAAATAAGTAACAAGTTTATATATAGTATGTATATTTCATGTGTCTAAATAGATCACCACCAACCTAATTTAAAGAGTATTGCATGCCAGATGCGCTTCTTGAAGACGAATATAAAGAAGACGAAAACACCCAATAGCACATTGAAGGAATCGCTAACGACCCAAAAGAACACTTTTTTGCGATCGTATAAAACGATGCTCAATATTTCCATGAACCACGTAATGCCCATAACAATGAACAGTTTCGTATTCATGGCAAAACGCGCCTTATCCACGAAAAAGCGACGTCGCATAATCGGTTTTTCGACATTTGAACTTTGCATGCGGAAAATTTCACGTTTTACGCGATTACAGTAGCGTAGTGTTAGTAGAAAGAGCACAAAGTTGAAGAGCGAGAGCACTCCAATCGGTCCGGAGAAGAAGAGTAAATTTGCCGAAGCAAAAGTGCCATCTGCAATGCAAAATTTTATTAATTTTTTGGCAAAGAGCGCACCACAATAGCTATACTTACAAGTGAACCAGCAGCGACCCTGCTTGAAGTTCGGACGTAAATTCTCATTGGTCAGTAAATCTGATTTAGCCAGCGTCACTGTAATGGTCGTCATGAGCGTGGGTAGCCCCCAACCATAGAGTGAGTAGAGTAGAAAACGTCCCATATCCTTTGTCTGGAAACCACGTTTCTTTTTTGCGGATCTAGAAAGAACAAAAAAATTATTATTTCTTCCTTGTGTGAAGATTTGTGTGGTAATATGTTTCGTATTTTATGGAATCGTAGAGTTTAACCTAATATCAATATATTATATCATTAAAGTATTGTAATGAGAAAGAATAATGATCAAGTATTTGTTTTTTGGAAATTCCACAAGATTGCTATAGATCTTAACTATTTGTACTGGAGATCTAATACTAAATCAATCGGAGCGTTCATTCCCAATTTCACATCTCCTGATGTATATTAAACATATACGAAATAGTCTAAGATTAAGCTGAGTTCTTCTTTCCCTGAAAATTGAAGTACATTTTATCGCGCTTCTCTCCTTCTTTATCTGCCGTGGTTAAGGTATGTATATACTTTACTACTAAGGATTATCTCAACATTGAAGTTATTATGTTATATGCATATGTTTTCAAAGAGAATCACGTTACAACGCCATGAGTGCTAAGTACGCGTCGCGCTACGAAGTTGTGTCTTTGCATCCACCCGAAATTTCCCAAAATGTTGCAATCAGCGGCTGCTAAATATATGAGAAAAAAGGCATTTGTACAGAAGTGGATACAGCGATATAAAGTGCTAAAATGTGGATGATTTACCAGGACCGGCATCACTTTTCAAAATAGTGAACAAAAAAGATGAAAAAAGGATAGTGAATCTGTTTTCGCGGAATCCTGCTTTGACACTGCGGCAGAGGACAAGCAAAATTAATGGCAAAAGATTTAGATATAACCTACGAAACTATCCGAACCCTTCTTCACACTCATGATTTGAAATGGCGCAACACAATGAAGAAGCTTCTTTTGACAGAAAATCTTGTGACAAAGCAACTCGCTTGGGCGCATGAGAATATTGATAGAGATTTTGAAAATGTCATTTTTACTGATGAATGTTCTATTTGGGCACGTTTTGTCCTCACACGAGCCTGGACAACTTCCACCAATAGGCTTGTTCAGCGGAGCGTAAAACATGTAATAAAGGTGCATCTTTGAGGCTGCTTCGTAAAGCAGAGATAAAAATCTACAAAAAGGCTTTACTGCTATCTGGTTCATCATCATCTGAAGATTGGATTCTCCAGGAAGACAACGATCCTAAACACCGCAGCAAGCTCTGTAAAGTTCAAACCCTATTGAAAATGTGTGGGCATATATTAAACAGAAGCTTCCTGAAAAACGCACATACACTTTGAAGCAATTGTTTTACGAAAGTCGTCGGATCTGAAGATCCTTGCCACTAGAATACGCCGTCAAATTAGTAGAAAGTATGCCTCGGAGATGCCAGGCAATTATCGACACCGGTGGTGACTGGACATATTATTGACCAAATTGCATCATTGTAATGTGTACAATATGTATATAAATATGGAAGTTTCATAAAATAATTTTTTTTATAAATTAACACGACCACGCTCTTACTTGACAGACTGTATATTAAACTTATACGAAATAGTTTAAGATTGAGCTGAGTTCTTCTTTCCCTGAAAATTGCAGTACATTTTATCGCGCTTATCTGTCTTCTTTATCTGTTGCCGGAAAGAACTAAGTAGGTGTGGTGGATATCTGGCGACACACCGAGGCCTTTAGAAGACCTACAGAAACTAAAATGCCCTCACACTATCAAGTTTTCTCTAAACCAACATATGGTCTTTATGAAGTTCATCAAGCCCAAAAGACGAAAGCATGTCCCACGATTGGAATTTAATTGTGCTCTGCCCAATCCGCAAAAAAGGAGACCCAATAATTTGCGCTATTCAACGTATTGTGTGAAAGATTAAAGCCCACCATCAACAAACTGGTTAAATTTTATCTGTGTGACCTTAGGCCCGAAAAATCAACAAATGACCAGATGTTCACCATGCACCAAAACATGGAAAAGACCCTTGAAAGGGGAATCGACTCACACCACTTCTTAGTCGATTTTAAAGCTGCTTTTGAGAGCACGAAAGGAGCTGCCTTTATGCCGCTATGTCTGAATTTAATATCTTCGCAAAACTAATACGGCTTTGCAAACTGACGTTGCGCAATACCAAAAGCACCATCAGGATCGTGAAGGACCTTTCCGAGCCGTTCGATACCAAACGAGGTTTCAGACAAGGCAACTCTCTATCATGCGATTTCTTCAATCTATTGCTCGAGAAAATAATTCGATTTGCAGAGCTGAATCAAGAAGGCAAAATCGTGTATAATAGTGTACTGCTACTGGCGTACGTCGATGATATTGATATAATTGGCTCAACAACCGCGACGTTAGTTCTGCTTTCTCCAGACTGGATAAGAAATCGAAGCAAATGGGTTCGGTAAGACGAAATATCTCCAGTCATCAATCAAACAATCGTCGTACTCACGACTCGGCTCCCGCGACACTGTTGACAATCTAAACTTCGAAGTCCTAGAAAATTTCGTCTGTCTTGGAACCAGTATTCACACCAACAACAATATCAGCCTCGAAATCCAACGCAGAATAACTCTTACCAAAAGGTGCTAGTTCGGACTGAGCTGGCAATTGAGAAATAAATTCCTCTATTGAAGTATAAAGACTAAACTCTATAAGTCACTCATTATTCCCGTCCTGCCATATGGTGAAGACAACATCTGATGTGTCGAGAGAAGGATTCTGATGAAGATTTATGGTTCTTTGCACATTGGCAACAGCGAATATCGTATTCGATGGAACGATAAGCTGTACGAGTTATACGACGACAAAAGAAGAGGAACACTTCCACTCCGTTGGAGAGATTTGGTGGAGAAGGTCCTGGCTATACTTAGTATATCGAATTCACGCCAAATTGCGAAAGAAAAAAACGACTGGCACGCTGTTGTTAACTCGTGTCTACGCCAATAAAGTAAAGGAATCCAGTAATTACGTCTTCAAGAAGTGAGGCAGAGTGAAGACAAAAGTACAAAAGATGAAATAAGCTTTTTGTGGCAAAGTGAAAGCAAGCCACTTAGAAATTCCCCTCTTCATTAAAGTCACAGTTTGATAAGGAATTTTAAAAATAAGAACTTACATGGGCAAACGAGAGCTATAATAAGAGCAGCAATATATCATGAAGTACCGTAATAAACGGAGGTTTATTACTGGAGCGCAATAAATATCCCTGTGTGTTTACGTAGTCAAATATACATTACTCTTCCTTCCGGCTACTTTGTAGCTATTTAGCGAAGCGCACAGTAAAATTTTTATTACCTAAACATGTGCAAGTATGTACAGAATGTGTTCCCTATTGGCTTATAAGGTGCTGCGCCCAAAATCCATGGCACTTTTTCTAATGATCTTTATCGAATAATTGATTTTATGAATTATTGTCTCGTCAATATTAGCTTGCTTACGTGGGGGTTTAACGGTCGGATAGTTACATACACTCATACACGCATATAATTTTAATAGGGTCCCAAATATATGCACTCAACAGCTGGATACATTGCTAATATATTTTCGGTACTAAATGATTAATTAATTGTTTGATTGTGACTAATGCTCTTGAATTGATTGGCATTGGTGGTGAAGACTGTTAGGCAACTGATGATTTGTCAAGCGTGTGGTGTATAAAATAAGAGCTTTATTGGCATTAAAATATTACGTTTATCACACAATAAAATAATTGCACATATTTATTTGGTATGATTATTTGAAAATTTAATCTTTATATGTTATGGTTTCTATGTATAACAATAAAAATACTACACTGAGTAATATATGTACATATTTGGATAAACTATTGTTCGACAAATGGCTCTGAAATTGGAATATTCATACCTCACACTTATTTATAATATCCGCATTTACATATATTTTTAAGCAATATTTATTTCATGGGATGGGATCAGGGCGTTATCGTGGTGCAAAAGCCAATTTGTGTTCTTCCACAAATCCGGGCTTTTCTGGCGGATTGCTTCGCGCAAATTGCGCATAACTTGCAGGTAATATTCCTTATTGACCGTTCTTCCCCGTGGCAAGAACTCATGATGCACCACGCCCCTGCAATCGAAGAAAACTGTCAGATTCGCGATACTTTTTGAACACACCTCGTATGTAACGGGTGAATTTTTTGAGGTTAGGATTTTCATGCATTAGTATTTGACAGATCACGTGGGATTTCAGACATGGTGTCAAAGAGAAAGATGCTCAGTATGCTTTGACATTTCATCATGAATAGACTTACTAACGAGCAACGCTTGCAAATCATTGAATTTTATTACCAAAATCAGTGTTCGGTTTTTTTTTTTTTTCGGACAAATTTTGTTCAGCGATGAGGCTCATTTCTGGTTGAATGGCTACGTAAATAAGCAAAATTGCCGCATTTGGGGTGAAGAGCAACCAGAAGCCGTTCAAGAACTGCCCATGCATCCCGAAAAATGCACTGTTTGGTGTGGTTTGTACGCTGGTGGAATCATTGGACCGTATTTTTTCAAAGATGCTGTTGGACGCAACGTTACGGTGAATGGCGATCGCTATCGTTCGATGCTAACAAACTTTTTGTTGCCAAAAATGGAAGAACTGAACTTGGTTGACATGTGGTTTCAACAAGATGGCGCTACATGCCACACAGCTCGCGATTCTATGGCCATTTTGAGGGAAAACTTCGGACAACAATTCATCTCAAGAAATGGACCCGTAAGTTGGCCACCAAGATCATGCGATTTAACGCCTTTAGACTATTTTTTGTGGGGCTACGTCAAGTCTAAAGTCTACAGAAATAAGCCAGCAACTATTCCAGCTTTGGAAGACAACATTTCCGAAGAAATTCGGGCTATTCCGGCCGAAATGCTCGAAAAAGTTGCCCAAAATTGGACTTTCCGAATGGACCACCTAAGACGCAGCCGCGGTCAACATTTAAATGAAATTATCTTCAAAAAGTAAATGTCATGAACCAATCTAACGTTTCAAATAAAGAACCGATGAGATTTTGCAAATTTTATGCGTTTTTTTTTTAAAAAAAGTTATCAAGCTCTTAAAAAATCACCCTTTATGTCAGAATGCAGTTTAAATACTACAAGAATTGTGCATAGAATTGTGATTAATGATGAAAAATGAATCCATTATGACAACCCTAAACGCATAAAAACCATAAGTCAAACTAGAAATATCTACGACAAAGCCTGTGGCTAACTATTAAGAGAGATATTTGCTCTCTATAGCACATATGTAAGTTTAGAAGAGGGAGGTATATGTATGTAAGTAAAAGTAACCTCTAATAAAAGCTAAGATGATGTTAAAGATGTTCTTCTCGGAGTTATTTAAATCTTTTTACTGAAATATATTATCAAAAAATTTACCAACAGTTGCAGCTTGTAAACATATTTTATCAATGGCAATAAGGCTTTTATCACAATGATTTATGAAATAATCACCAAAACGTTTTGGAGAATGGGACCACAGTTCCAGGAAAAATCCATGCTCTGCTTACGTTGAACCAATTATCGGCGAGACGGAAGGGATGGTTTCTCTGTTGTTTAAGTAGCGTGAGTTCTTTCCAAATTTGTAAGACTTTTCTACTATTATATAGATTTATTACTTTCTGATTATAAATTCTATGAATAAAATTGTTATCAGTATTGTCTGAACAAAATTCGGTAGATTAGGAGCCCCGTCAATACATTGTATTATGAAAATACTAAATCTTAAAAATCTTTCGAATGTATTTCGGACATCGCTTAAAACCCCTCCAAGCATATTAGAGAAAAAAAGTGCTCGAAATTTGGCTCTTCGCAGGTCTCCTAATGCTTCAAACCTCACAAAAACAAATAACAAAAACTTTCGAACGAAAATACACCTAAAAATTAGTCGCAATAAACGAGTGTTTATCTTTTGACTGAAAATTTTGAAAATATTAAAAAATAATAGTTCTTCAAACAAAATACCAAATAAATAGCATACATATAAAACTTTAACCGTTAATATCTTCTAAACGATTCGGTTTAATAAGAAAAAGAATAAAAACCCGTTAGGCAGATGACCTTGCCGTTACAATTAAGAGCTCATACTTGGAGAACTTTTTTTAGAGGTATCATCAATCAATTTTTCAGAGCACGAAGCAAAAAAAAAAACATTCGTTTATTTTGACCTCCCTTAATATACACATAGTTTGTTAGCTTCCCTATTTCAGTTGTAGTCTCTTACTTTCATTTGTATTATTTGCACATACATACATATATGTAACTTCAAAGCAATGTCAATAAAAACTGAATTGAGTGCAAATAACGATAAATTATAGGGAACACTCACCCAAACGTCTGCCATATATCGAAGCACATCACATTCATCCAGGCAAATGCAGCCATGAGGCAAAAGTATATGAAATAACCTAAAAAGATAAAAAAAGATAATGCAAGAATTATGCATTTTGCATTTACTGTTAATTAGAGTTAGCATTTGCAACATAAAATATCAATTTTATTATTGCAGACATTCCTATGAACACATTATAGACTCATGATCCACTCACCGGAGGCGAAGCACATATTATCGTTGTTGATGGGTACGAGTTGACCCAATGCAATGCCCAAATAAGCCGCAAATAAATTACTCACTAAACAGATTAAAATTTTTCCCGGCAAATTGCGTAAGCGTGAAATGGATAAGTACACGCCCAGTGTGAGTGCATAGAAGGAGCAGGAGATCAATAGACCGATGGGGTACATTTTGAAGCGTATCTTTTCATTGCCAACCACTTTCGAGTCGAAACACAGGAATGTGTAGAGCTAATATGTTGGGGAAAGGAATGAGAACAAATGTCAGCTTTTTATACAGATTTTGTTTATTTGGTTCTTAAATTCTCTTAATTACATACGTACCTACCTTCTGTTCGCCAAATGTCGAATTTCGTATCTTTTCTACACAATACTGATTGTTCGTGTAGTTCTTCGTGCTGGAGGCAACGTAAAGCGAGCCATCGTTCGAGTTGATAATGTGCGCATCGGAGCTATACAGATCGGGATTTAGAAGGAATCGTTGACAATCCAAACCGCGTAGAATGCCAAACACTTGAAAGAAAGTAATATTATCATTAGTGGTATGAGTGAGTTGAATATTATTTAAAACATTCATAGAACTGAACACAACTGGATATAATTTTTAATATAAATAAATAAATTTTTTTGAGTAGTTACTTGAAAAAGTAAACTTATTTTTTAAAGATTTGAGCTAAAATATGCTGATCTACAACTATGTTCAGTATTTCAGGCTTTTCGCCTAATGAACGCCGCATGTTTTGAAAATGTCGATCAATACAAATAAAGGACAATCGGCATGTAATAAGGAAGAAAGAGTTCCTGAGCCGATTTGTGGCAATGGATGAAACTTGGATTCGTTACTACATTCCTGAGACCAATCGACAGTTCGGTGAATAGGTATTGACCCGTGCTGTTTAAGATGTCCGAAAGGCCGACAAGATTTTTGCCAGTATGTTTTGAAGTCACATGAAATTATGTTCATAGATTATTTCGAACACATTACCGTGCGTTAACGCATCGATTGCATATAGAGATCAATGTTTTATTCGAATTTCTTCATTCGATAACTTCGATCTTGTGAGTCAAAAACTCGAACATTACAGTAGTATAATTGTAGTAAAGTTGAATATACAATTAGAAATAAGGAGACAGTTATAAGAGAAAGGAAATCCGTTGGAAATATGTGCATATTTACACTTTTCGAAACTTTCTGTGCCCAAAAAATAAGGTGACATTGTATTTATTTTGAAAATTCTTTATTTATTCTTCCAAATCAAAGTAATCCCCTCCCGATGCAATGCACTTATGCCAACGGATTTTCCAATCTTCGAAACACTGGTTGTAGTCACTTTCCGGGATGGCCTTCAGTTCCGTCTTCGCTGCGGCTTGAATCTCCTCTATCGTATAAAAACGGTGTCCCCGGAGCGGTCTTTTGAGCTTGGTGAACAGCCAGAAGTCGCACGGCGTCAGATCAGGTGAATACGGTGGTTGCGGAACGATATGGGGAGAATTGTCTTTCCACAATTCCGGCCTTTTTAGGCGGATAGCGTTACGCAAACGACGCATAACGTTCAAATAATATTCCTTGTTGACTGTTTGACCGGTTGGAAGGAATTCATAATGCACAACACCACGATAATCGAAGAAAACAGTCAACATGACCTTGATTTTTGAGCGACTTTGGCGCGATTTTTTTGGTCTCGGCTCTCTTTTGGCACGATATTCGCTCGATTGATCGGTTGTTTCGGGGTCGTAAGCATAGATCCAAGTCTCATCGCCAGTTATAATGCGTTTCATGACACCCTGGTAGTCGGAAAGCATCGTTTCACACACATCAACGCGACACCTTTCCAAAAAATTCAATGTTTTCGGTACCAGTCGAGATTTGACGCGCTTGAGGCCCAAAACATCCTTCAAAATGGTATTGGCTGAGCTTTGCCAACTTCATCAGCATCTTTGATTTATTGAACGTGAGCTTCGTCGGTTGAGGTTGATGGTCGCCCTGGACACTCTTCGTCTTCGACACGTTCACGGCCGGCTTGGAACTCACTATACCACTTGTAAACATTTTTTTAGACATAGCCTCATCACCAAAGGCTTTCTGCACCATCCTCAACGTATCCGCAGCAGAAAATTGATTCCGTAAACAAAATTTAATGCAAATTCTTTGCTCAACAAATTTCGACATCGCTAAAAACGAAAAACTCACTTTTAGCAGCTCACAAAACGACACGTATCTCAAACACTAATGAATATTTTGACATGAAATTTGACATAAATGTGACTGACAGTACTACCAACCTAAAAAAAATAATTCTCCAAATCCTTCGACGCGCGCAGTTTAAATTCAAATGTCTCAAGCTGCTCACGACTTCCGGTCTTTGACCAAGTATCCTCTGGGTGGTCTTAGATCATCCATTTGAAGGCGAGTTAAAGTGAGAAGGCGAAACATCTCTGTATAGGGTTGTGCGCTGGGTTTGGGACCCGCCCCGTAAAAAAATACCCCCAATTAAAAAGCAACAACAGCCTCGGATGAGAGACCCCCCTTTTGATGACGACCATGGCAAACGAAATAAGGACTACGAATTGAGGGCATGCACCTGGAATGTCCGGTCCCTTAATTGGGAAGGTGCCGCTGCCCAGCTGGTTGATGTCTTCGTAAAAATAAAGGCTGACATCACCGCCGTCCAAGAAATGCGATGGACGGGACAAGGATAGAGACACTCCAGCTCTGAAAATATTCGACGCAGTACCTCCGGCCTCGACTCCGTTGGAAGGACCAAGTGAAGAAGGACCTGGCTTCGCTTGGAATATCCAATTGGCGCCACGTAGCGAAAAAAAGAAATGACTGGCGCGCGGTTGTTAACTCGGCTATAATCGCGTAAGCGGTGTATACGCCCATTAAGAAGAAGAAGAAGATATGTTCTGAAGTAAGTCCTCTTCTTTGACTAATCATTTTACAGTTGATACTATTAGGCAGCTGTGATTCGAGCAATAGATCCATTGTGCTCCCGGATGGTAACCAATTAAGCCTTATCCAGAAACTGAGTAGATTTGGTAAAAAATTTATTTTTCCACTGTTGTTGGCCAATGTCTCTAATATTCGGCATTTGAAGCTATGGAATGTATTCCGTCTTATCCGGCTGAAGGCTGGGCATGCGTATATATGTCCAGAGTCTCCGAGCATGCTCTGCATTCCGCCGAATCACTTATAACAATTTTCAGAAGGCTCGATATTAAGATAAGATGCACTGTGATGGCCCTACAATATTACAAACCTTTCTTTTGCCTAGAAATAAGAGCTTTAGAGTCTGCCGACTACCAACACTACCCGAAAGTACCTTTGCAGTATGCTCTGTGTTCCAAATTCTGAGGTGTTTCTCAAGAGCCCATTGCTTCAAATAATCCGTGAACGAGCTGAATGGTCTGGGACAGCTTTGGTGAATTATCGCCTGCCTCCTCATGTCAATCTATTTCTATGACTGGGTATCCACAACGTTAGCAGAAATACCTACTGAGAGTCCAGTTATTGCAATAAAATTCTGTATTAGCGCTAGGGATAACCTGCCGCTCGGCTGTCCACTAGAATGTTTATGGACTTGCTGATTAGAGCAGACAGAAGAAAGGAGTTATCATGGGGATTTCGCCGTTGGAACTGTCGCTCACAGAACCATTGATGCATTCTTCTATACTGGAGAAAGAAAACTTTGTGTTTTATTACTCATGGATCTTCTTTTTCCGTTCGCATTTGTCATTATAACGCATGCCAACAAAATTTGAATAAACAGATGGCAGGGAAACTAAACTAGGAAGCTCGCTTTGACTTGTAAAATCATATGTTTTTGAATGAAGCTCATGGCCAATGTTTTTTGCTTTACTACTGCACATATATTACATATAAATTAATCAAATTAATAAATATATAGTATATATGTAATTACATACATGTATATTGTGTTTTTATGTAGGTATTTATAATTGATGAATACACTTTCCATATCGAATAAGCCACCCTTCATTTTGAATTGAAATATTGAAAGCAAACACACCTGGCTAAATAAATTCGAAATTCCTGATAATTTAAAGCGACTGTTTACCTCAAGACATGCAAAATAACGACACATACACACATATTACTGTTTACGAATGTATAATAGAGCATTAAGATGGATCGATTTTCCAAACGACGCAATTATTATCAAAATAATAGTATAATATAAGCGCCAGACATGCCTACGACTCGGTTACAGTTGGTTGTCCGATTCCAGCGGAAACAGTAATTCGAGCACTGATTTCAATTTCTACTGCTAATAATTTGATAACAGTAGCCATACGTAATACAAAATACAGCTCTGGTAGCCAGGGGTTGTAGATCAACAATTATACATTGGTCGCCTTACACCACGCTAATATAAATTCGGCAGACTGAAATATATTTAAGGATTCAATAAGGATTTATGTAAATGCATTATTAAACTATATATTAAACGTACATAAATACATATGTACATACGAGTACATACGTATCATCCTATTGAAATTACCGCAAACAGTAGTTAAGAATACATTTGAACAAATGTCATCGTACTTCCAAGAAGCAAATACCATTTATAATGTGCAAATCGTTTATGATAACTATTTACTATACACGTTTATATATTTAAAGCTTTATTTCTTGTGTTGTTTAAATGTGTCTGTTTGTGTGCAGTAAACACAATATGTTTTTAGGCGCCTACGAAGTGCTCGGAACGAATAAATAATTAAAACCACAAATGAGGTGCTGTCATGCAGTGAAAAATGGCCAACTGTGCGCTATTTATATGTATAAATGTATGTATATGTGTACAACATGTGTACATAGCTATGACAGATTCAGCAGCTGCTGGAATGCCTTTAATATAAACTTTTAATTCAAATTTTTTATTGTTAAGATGTAACGGGTGATTCAGGAAGAGGTAATTTTTTCAATGGCCTATCTTTGACATATCACATGGCTCACAATCTCAAGCTATCATCTTATTGTTTAGTTTTATTTGGAGTTTCATCATGGAAAGACTTAAGATTGTCAACATAATCGGTCTACTGAGCGTACTATTCGCAACACCATCACCCATCTTGAGACTCAGCATTCATTATTGTATAATATTCGACTAAATAGACTACGCCCAGCAGGCAGTGAAAAAATTATCAGCCTGAGAGTGTACACGAAGACCGTGGAGAGTTGATTTGATGTCGTTCGTAGCAGCTCGGACTGACGTATAGAACGACTTGGCACATTTCCGTCGAGATCTTAAATTAAAAACGTACAAAATACAATTTTTGCAAGAACTGAAGCTGCTTGATCCCAAGCCATATCGCTTCGCTCTATTGGCTCTTGAAAAGTTCCCGAGAAAATCCAACGTTTTTTGGCTCAATGGGTATGTAAAAAAGCAGAATTGTCCTGAACAGATTTAAGAGCTACCATTTTATCCAGAAAAAAGGACTGTTTGGTGTGGTTTGTGGGCTGGTGGAATCATCGGTCTATATTTCTTCAAAAAATGATGCGATGAGAACATAACCGTCAATGGCGACCGTTATTCCACCGTGATAACCGACTATTTGATGCCTGAAATTAAAGCTCGTGATCTCGGCGACATTTGGCTAGAAGAAGACGAAACCACTTTCCACATATCGCATCAAACAATAGATTTATTGAGAGAACACTTCGATGAACAGATAATCTGACGTTTTGGGTCAGTCGATTGGCCACCAAAATCGTGTGATGTCACTCCGATAGACTTTTTTGTGTGGGGATGGGTAAAGTTTACAGTCTATGCGGAAAATCTCAGTTCGATTCAAGTCAACGGATGGTCGTAGCCACTGCCAACATTTGAATGAATTCCAAAGAATAAATCAACATTCCCCAATAAATTTGAAATTTCTGTGTTTGTTCTTTACAAAACTTGGGAACCTCGAAATGGATCACCTTTTATATAAGTATAAATATATTATATATAACCATATAACAAGAGTTCATAGCTAGATGTTTACGTCCATGTACATATACTCATACGCATATACATATGTAAATTTGAAGTAAGCTGATGTTTCTAATTAGGAAAAAGTTTCGGCGAGTCGGGGTGCTTTTCTCGGTAGAGTCATTCCTATTATTATTTCTAACCGAATGACATAAGAGCTCGAGTAACAAGTCTTTTCTGAATCACGAATTGTGGATCAGAATACAGAACACGCGGGGTTTAAAATAAAATATATGGGGGAAGGTTAAAAAGAGTGTTAAAATCACTGTCATTATAAAGAGTAAAAGTAGAAGGCCCATGCAAATAAATCTTATAGACTGAGCTAATAATGGAACCATTTTCTCGAAATTCCAACATTAAAATGTATTCTTCGTAAAAATGGTAAATAAAAAGTTGACACAAGCCATGCAATGAAATCTTTGGATGAAACCGACTGATTAAAAATGTATTATAAATAAATAGTTAAAGAGCTCATATTAAGCGTTTGTAGCGTAGTATAATCCTCAGGTTCAGCGGCTTCATCCTCAAAATGAGAAAAAATAGTAAAACATATTCTATATCGACCTGAAGAATGGCAAGATGTATATAAAGGACCTGTAGTAGTAAATGAAAGTAAAGGGCTCAGTTTTTGCAGATTGTGAGACCAACCTAGAAAATAGCGCAAAATAGCCGTAGAGCACGTGACCTCAACTTATTATGAAGTTATTTGAATGCATGAGTCAACGCTCAAATCGTCTATCGACGAAATACGTGAAGTAGTGGCGGGCGAATAGTAAATGTATTATGATTTCTAATAAAAAAATATATATGCGGCAACAATAATTTTTAATCAATTATAATTTGTTATAATCTTTATGGTAAACAAATAGAGTTTAACTCACTTGATTCAGACATACGAAAGTGTATATTATAGAAAGTCAGTATTTCGAATAATTAAAAATATTATTATCAGTTAGCGACGTAGCTCTAATCATATTTACTCGCCATTTTACAGTAATGAAATTTACTGTCTGGCATATCAATTGTAGATAATTAATATTTTATTTGAATTACATTTATCGGTCACATTTTCATTGTCAAGAACACTCGGGTTACTAACTAACAGATTGGGCACTAACAATCATATCTTCTTCCACTTTAGTGCTTCAAGCCAGTTTACTATAAATTTCGTTACCAAATCAGCGAGTGGTGAATGAGCGCAAAGATTTGATAATATACAAGTAGATAAGTCAAAAATTTGAATTTATTCAGTTATGTATATGACTAGACACTAGAACCAAAATTCAAAACATTAAAATCTGTAACAAGCGATCTTAAGGACTAGCTCAAATCAGTTTGAGCAATAGATTCAGTTCAAAAGCTTTTGCAAGTTACGATCTACGTTTAAAAATAATCATCGGTAATATGTATATTTTATATTACAGAAAATGAATACGAAAAAACAATCCTTTTATAAGCATTTTCTATAATAATTATTGTCATAATATTTAATAATAACCCAACGATCCACCACACTGACGCGGGCAACTGGTCGTGTCATGAAAGCAAGAGAGTTTAAGGGACAGACAAACGACATTCGGATTTAAACTCGTATCATCATCCTGATGATTTATATAAGTATATATAACGCTTAGTTTTAGGTTATACAAGTAAACGTTAGGTGAACAAAAGTATTATACTTCAGATAAGACAAAATAATTACAAACAAGTCTATTTAAGAGTTTCATTAAGAACATCCTATCAAGCAATCCCCTACGGCTATTAAGTTTAGGTAGCCTTAGCAGTTTTAAACGACTAGTGTATTAACTGACCATGGGGTGCCACGGAAAGATCAAAAATAATTCGGGCAAAGTTAATATCTCCCTCCAGACTATGGTTTTTTTTATAATATAGGGAGACGGATGCATACCTGTACATCTCCGCAAAAGCTCATCGTCACACATATTTTTAAGGGATCCGCAATCCTTTTTCAATTTTTTTTATTTTTTGGCATTTTCTGTTCCCTTATACTCATACCCTTAGAATTAAAGTAGAAACTCACTTTACCATTGGAAGGTTTCGAAAAAGGCCCAAAAATAATAATACCGCTCGACGTTCGGAGCGCTCGAAGTGCACACCTCAAACTTTAAACGCGTTTTTCTCAAAACACACTTTTTTAAACTGGCGTACATGATTCCGGTCGAACTACTCAATCGATTTGCTTAATTTTTTTCAAATGTTGAAAAAACTCGTGGCTTTCGTCCCTGCTAGATTCATATTTTTTTATAATTTATTGGCAATGTTATGTTATGTAAAAAAATATGGGGAAATAATAAAAAAAAAACATTAATTACTTTTTTATCCACATATCTACATTTTTTCATGATTCTATTAGGGACGATAACCATTCACGTACTTTTTAAGAATAAATTGAGTTTTGGTGTTTCATATGATCCAAATATGAGAAATCGTGTCCGCCAGTGAAAAAACGCATCTCATTCACCCAGCCATTTCTCCGACAGATGTCATCAAAAAATTCCGAAAAAATGTATTTACATATACACTCAACGATATACCCCATGATATGTGAAAAAAGTTCTATTGTAGAATAAAAATTTCTATGAACAAGTAAGGAAGGGCTAAGTTTTATACTCTCACATGATAAAGTGATAATCGAGATTTCATTATCCGTCATTTACATATTTTTTTATTTTGCTGTAAAATTAATTAGAATTAAATTCTGAGAGATTTACCGATATTTTCGGTGAAAAATTAGGTTAGGTTAGGCACTGAGTTCTTCGTGTTCTATATCAGGGACCTTGAAAAGTTATAGTCCTATCACGACAATTTTTCCACAAGGGATACCTCAGCTCAAATACCGTATTTATGTAAAGTTTTATTCCGCTATCATCATTGGTTCCTAATGTATATATTATACAGAGAAGGCATCAGATGGAATTCAAAATAGCGTTATATTGGAAGAAGGCGTGGTTGTGAACCGATTTCGTCCCTATTTTGTACATGTCACCAGGGTGTTAAGAAAATATTATATACCGAATTTCATTGAAATCGGTCTAGTAGTTCCTGAGATATGGTTTTTGGTCCATAAGTGGGCGACGCCACGCCCATTTTCAATTTTTAAAAAAAGCCTGGGTGCAGCTTTCTTCTGCCATCTCTTCCGTAAAATTTAGTGTTTCTGACGTTTTTTGTTAGTCGGTTAACGCACTTTTAGTGATTTTCAACATAACCTTTGTATGGGAGGTGGGCGTGGTTATTATCCGATTTCTTCCATTTTTGAACTGTATATGGAAATGCCTGAGGGAAACGACTCTATAGAGTTTGGTTAACATGGCTATAGTAGTTTTTGAGATATGTACAAAAAACTTCGTAGGGGGCGGGGCCACGCCCACTTTTCCAAAAAAATTACGTCTAAATATGCCCCTCCCTAATGTGATCCTTTGTGCCAAATTTCACTTTAATATCTTTATTTATGTCTTTGTTATGACACTTTATAGGTTTTCGGTTTCCGCCATTTTGTGGGCGTGGCAGTGAGCCGATTTTGCCCATCTTCGAACTTAACCTTCTTATGGAGCCAAGAAATACGTGTTCCAAGTTTCATCATGATATCTCAATTTTTACTCAAGTTACAGCTTGCACGGACGGACAGACAGACATCCGGATTTCAACTCTACTTGTCACCCTGATCACTTTGGTATATATAACCCTATATCTGACTCTTTTAGTTTTAGGACTTACAAACAACCGTTATGTGAACAAAACTATAATACTCTCTTTAGCAACTTTGTTGCGAGAGTATAAAAAAAGTCAGTAAATAGGCCAGATTACCCTACTGACTCCCTAAGATTTAGTGGCATATAATTTTTTCACACCAAGCAACCATTTTGTTTAAGTCTGCATGCTACAGTCACCATTGAAATATATGATTTTAAAATATATGTATGTATAAATATATTTAAAAATTTTTATTACTCTATTACAGAAGAAATATCGTTGATAAATAATATGAACAAAATAGGACCAAGACCTTACCCCTACCTTGTGGAAAACCTGAGTAGGCATTAATAGCATCTGAAAGAGTATCATTAAATATTACTCTTTGTGTTCTATTATTGAGGTAAGAGTATACCCAGTGAAGGAATCTTGGCTAAAAACCACGAATATCAATTTTTGCACGTGAGTCGAGAGATTTTTTTCTTTTTCGAAGGCCTTGCCAGTGTGTCAGTAAGTTTATTTTCCCTATTCTCCTTTGATTGAAAAGCATAATTTTGATGTTCCGAATAGGCGATAATTCAGCAAGTGAAGTATATGTACTTCTAAGAGCAAAAACTAGTAAGACTTTGGTTATAATTTTAAAATTCTTAACTTGTTCTTCAAAATGTATGTCGAATCTGTCAAAGTAATCTCCCTTGGACTCAATACACTTGTGCCAATGGTTTTTAATCCTCGAAACTGTTCAATGCGCGTAGCGATTCACGTTCATTGTTTTTTATCAGCTCAAAACAGATTCCACGGAGCGGTCATTTGAGTTTGCTGAACTGCCAGAAGTCACACGGAGCTAAATAAGGTGAAGGCGGTGGTTGCGGAACAATATTAGTTAATAATTTGGCGAAAAAATCACGAAGAATCAATGTGGTATGTGACGGTGCATTATCGTGGTGCAAAAACCCATAATTTCGGCACCTTTTTACGAATAACACTCAATTAATATACCTTGTTGACAGTTTGGCCGGTCACTGTCTACATAACCTTGATTTTTGATCTGCTTTGACGTTGTTTTTCGGTTTCGGCTCACCTATGCCACGATATTCGGTCGGCTGTTTCCGGGTCATAAGCATAGATCAAGACTTATTGCCAGTAATAATATCTTTCATGACATCCTGGTAGTTGGAAAGCATTCTTCACAAATGTTAATTCTTCTTCTCTGATCCTTCCGATATTCTAACGATGCCTGCAAGATCTCTGACTGTCAATTCTCAAACACCGATTCCTTTATTTCATTGACGTGTTGATAATCAGTTGATGTTGAAGGCGGTTCTGGACGTGGTTCATCGTCAGGTCTCGACTTTTTGAATAATTTATACCAATCAAATACACATGCTCGTGACAAACAATTATCAGCGAAGGCCTTTTCCAACATTCTGACCGTTTCGGCACAAGATATTTGACACTAGCAATCATACCAACATAGAAAACAAATATTTCGACGAATGGGTTTGCATGCGAGATTTAAATGAAAAAGTCTTACTATTTTTTGCCCACAGTATATGGTACTATGAAAACTAAAGACAATCCAATGCCATTGAATTTGTCGTACGGAAAACAATGCGTTATATATAATCATTTATATTAACTAACACATTTTAGAATCGCCTTTTAATTTTTCAGAAATGTATATGAAATATCAAATACTCTTAGTTTCTAAAGCATTGCGGTGCGAAGTGATAAATAACAAAGAAAACAATTTTTAACAAAAAGAGGCTTGAATACAAAATTACGCCTCTTTGAGTTAAAAATAGTATTTTTTGCTATTTTAGTATTTCTTTTATCTGTTGATGTGATATTTTTATATTAGTTTTGAGTTTACTTCTAAATATATTATTATTTCTATTAACCCCCTATATACTTTATTTTGTGTTTTTGATTTATTGCTGTTAGTAGCTCAGTGTATGTATAGTACAACAAATTGTGTAGAATTTCATTAAAAAATACAAATTTTTTTGAATGTGATGGTTCCATAACGCTTTCAGGTCAAAAACTCTTTATACTCGTAGTTGTTTTTTCTTACCAAAAACCTACGTAAGTGGTGGTGTTGTACAAGTTTTGCTGTGTTTACATCCTGAACAGGGTATACTCGTATTAAGTTTGCCACGAGGTTTACAACACTCCGCTTCTTTGAACAGGAAATACTGAAAACCTTATAAAATATATAATAATCAATGATCAGCGTGATGAGCTGCGTCGATTTAACCATGTCTGTGTGTATATACGTGAATGGGTTTCTCAGTTTTTGAAATATCGGCCTGAAATTTTGGAGTACGTCCTTTTCTCTTGAAGAAGTTGGTAATTGGTAGGAAGCGATGATATCGGATCCCTAAAGCATATAGCACTGATCGAACAAAATCCAATCCTTATACGGAAAACTTTTTTGTTTCTCAAATTATATTATCGAAATTTGGCAGAGACTTTTGTCTCAAACAGGGCTACAATCTTCAAAGAAGTTGTTCAAATCGGACTACTGCAACACATAGCTGCTAAACAAACTGACCGATCAAAATCAAATATTACAAGAAAAGCTTATTTATTTGACAATGTATGTATGTTCACGATATTTGCATGAATTATTGTTCAAGGCAACGGTGTAGTCTCTGAATAGTCAACCACTGTAGTAAAGGGTGATTTTTTAAGAGCTTGATAACTTTTTTTTAAAAAAAAAACGCATAAAATTTGCAAAATCTCATCGGTTCTTTATTTGAAACGTTAGATTGGTTCATGACATTTACTTTTTGAAGATAATTTCATTTAAATGTTGACCGCGGCTGCGTCTTAGGTGGTCCATTCGGAAAGTCCAATTTTGGGCAACTTTTTCGAGCATTTCGGCCGGAATAGCCCGAAATTCTTCGGAAATGTTGTCTTCCAAAGCTGGAATAGTTGCTGGCTTATTTCTGTAGACTTTAGACTTGACGTAGCCCCACAAAAAATAGTCTAAAGGCGTTAAATCGCATGATCTTGGTGGCCAACTTACGGGTCCATTTCTTGAGATGAATTGTTGTCCGAAGTTTTCCCTCAAAATGGCCATAGAATCGCGAGCTGTGTGGCATGTAGCGCCATCTTGTTGAAACCACATGTCAACCAAGTTCAGTTCTTCCATTTTTGGCAACAAAAAGTTTGTTAGCATCGAACGATAGCGATCGCCATTCACCGTAACGTTGCGTCCAGCAGCATCTTTGAAAAAATACGGTCCAATGATTCCACCAGCGTACAAACCACACCAAACAGTGCATTTTTCGGGATGCATGGGCAGTTCTTGAACGGCTTCTGGTTGCTCTTCACCCCAAATGCGGCAATTTTGCTTATTTACGTAGCCATTCAACCAGAAATGAGCCTCATCGCTGAACAAAATTTGTCGATAAAAAAGCAGATTTTCACATTTCGAACGGAACACTGATTTTGGTAATAAAATTCAATGATTTGCGAGCGTTGCTCGTTAGTAAGTCTATTCATGATGAAATGTCAAAGCATACTGAGCATCTTTCTCTTTGACACCATGTCTGAAATCCCACGTGATCTGTCAAATACTAATGCATGAAAATCCTAACCTCAAAAAAATCACCCGTTATATAGTAGCTGTCGTTCCAGACAAAAATCTTGTGATGGGCAGCCGAAGGTAAGGGATTTTCTTGTTTATGAATTTTCTTGCAAATCTAATGATTTAACGTGTTTGAAACTCAGTTATTTTTTTTGCCTGTTTAAAAGTTATTCTATATTATTATAGATAAATGACTTATGTCTTTTAATTGTTAAAATTTTTTTTCTCCTGAAATGTATTATTTTTTCTTATAAAATATTTCGTTTCAACCTTTTTTATCCATTATGAGAAACCATTAAAAAAAAAATTTTAAATACGAATAGACTTGACGTCAAATACGTACATATGTGCATACATACATACTCATACGTATATATGCTTGCTGCAACGTAATTAAAATACGTTCCACGAAAATTTTACCTTTTCGATTTTAGCTCTCCTAAAGAATTTTACATTCGCGATTTATTTATTTAAACACACAATTGCGTTCACTTGAATATGTATTTAATTTAAATTAAATAGATCGTAATTACATTTACCGTAACGAAAGTTCGCACATTTTAGTACTTAGCGACACAATACGGACAGACATGTTGTTAACATAATAATCATAAATTTCAAAGTTCTCAAAAGTAATTGCTTGCAATTAGCCAACCGTCCACAAGTGGAAGTACTCATTCGCACCCCCACATTTGTAAATAAAATATAATTACGCGCACACATGCATTTTTATTTACAGTGGAGGCTAATGTGTTAATATTGGATATTATTTAACAAAAGTAGAAAACAAAACGGATTATATAGAAATAACGAAAACTTGTATTATTTAAATGGCAAATAGTTCCAAAATATGGAAGAAAAGTTAACTTTGTCTGCACCGCAGCTATAATATTCTTCACTGGTGCATTTCTTATAGCATAAAGGGGTATGCAAAGTTCTTCATCTTGACTCATTGCTCTTCGACATTAATCCGGGCCAAATTTGGTGAAGATCATTTATCAAATAGAAAAGTTACAAGGACTGTATTTTGATCGGTCAGTTTATAGAATAGTTGTCCGATATCAGTGATTCCGACAAATGAGCAGCTTTTTGGAAAGAAAAGGACGTATGAAGACTTTCAGATCGTTATCTTAAAGCTGAGGTACCAGTTCCCATGTCTACAGAATTTTTCAATAAGAGGAATTTCTTTTCATAAAAAAAAAACAATTTTAAAGGAAATTCAAATGTTTGTTACTTTATGTGAAGTACAATCGATTATAACATCTTCCATGAGATCTGCACGACTCCTTTACAGGTGCAAATACAATGAACCCAATTTTCGAGATTTTTCTAGTAAATCAAGCCGTATGTCATAAATAGCAAGTTCACTATTGACTTGAAGGGAGCCTAGTTTATTGCTTAAGTCAAATTACTTCAAATACATCCACAAGAAGTACTCTAATAGTTTCTTAAAATAATCGAATCTCCAAACTTTTCCCGCAATAATTCGGTTGTTGCACGTTCTCTGCGGCACGAAGCCAGATGTTTTCAAGAACAACATCTTCCAATTGCAGTCATAAAAAGTTGGTTATCATCGATCAAAACAGCTTCCCATTGACAAGTAACGGTGTCACCAGCTTTATTTCGAAAAAAGTACGGACCATTGATACCAACAGACCAAAAATCACCCCAACTTTCAATTTAGGTGAATGTAATGGTTGTTCATGAATACAAGCATTTTGTGGATTTTCTTCGCACTGGAGTCGACAGTTGTGTTAATTTACCGCAACACTTGGATGAAAACGGGCCTAATTGGAGAAGATGGTTTTCTTAAAAAATCATTATCGTTTTCAAGTTTCCAAAGCAAAAAAAGGTCTCTCGATAGTGCGATCTTCTTCAATCTATTGCGGGAGAAAATAATACGAATACAAGCATATGCAACCGCTGGCGTACGCTGATGATATTGATATCATTGGCTTCAACAACTATGCCGTTAGTTTGGCTATCTCCAGACTGGATGGGAAGTGAAGTGTATAGGTCTGGTAGTGAACGACAACAAGACAATAACTCCTATCATTTAATAAACAGTAGTCGAATTCGCTACTTGGTTCCAAGTCACTGTTGACAGTCATAACTTCGAAGTCGTAGGTAATTTTGTCTATCTTGGAACCAGCATTAACACCAACAACAATGTCAGCCTCGAAATCCAACGCAAAATAACTCTTGCCAACAGGTGTTACTGTGGACTGAGTAGGCAATTGAGAAGTAAAGTCCTCTCTCGACCAACAAAGACCAAACTCTATAAGTCACTCATTATTCCCGTCCTGATATATGATGCAGAAGCATGGACGATAACAATATCTGATGAGTCGACGTTACGAGTTTTCGAGAAAAAGGTTCAGCGGAAGATTTATGGTCCTTTGCGCGTTGGCCACGGCGAATATCGCATTCGATGATAAGATGAGCTGTAGGAGGTATACGCTGACGTTGACATATGTAGCTAGGCGAATTAATAGACAGCAGCTACACTGGCTAGGTGATGTCGTCCGAATTGATGAAAGAATATTTCACGCAGTACCCGCCAGAGGAAGCAGAGGAAGAGAAAGACCTCCACTTCGTTGGAAAAACCAGTTGCAGAAGAACCTGACTACACCTGGGTTCTACAATTATATGTATTCTTACCGCGTAAGCGGTGTCTGCGCCAGTAAAGAAGAAGTTTCGCTTGGAGTGATTCATAACCTTTCATAGAGTTATAATATACGTACTGCAAGTCAGTATTTCGTAGCGCCAATATTTCACACCGTAAACAGTTCGATCACGTTCAAAATAACTTGTTAACGTCATTATTGTTGTACTCATATAAGTACATACATACATATAAGGATAAAGATTACCAGCCAAGATTTTACGTGTGCATGGGTTTAATGAATTATAGTTATACAGAAACATTGGCTGTAATAATACTTTTTATTTATTATTGACCACTACTGTGTACATATGGTGGGCGGTCTGAAAATCTATTTAAATTGTTTATATTTAAATAATGATGATGGGAAAATTTTCTTAAAATTATTTCCATGTGTGTGTCTTCTACTTCGCGCAGTTTAATTAAATAAATGCAAGAAGAGGCAAATCTGAGCCTACATTTCAGTATAAACCAAGAAAACATTTAATATTCTCGTAGGGCTAGAATTTTGTCAGCGAAATAATATTTTATTTTACTGTTTTCCCCTCTATGTGTTATCATATTCTCCAACTAATAACTGTTTATATCGATAAACGCAGCTTAAAGCTCATTACTGTTAATGTGAACCATATACATATGTATGTAAGTATACATATATACAAGTAAGTACATTACAAAAGAAAAAGAAGCGGTTACGTTGTTTCAACGCAATCCGAATAGTTTCTGTAACGCTTCACAACCATCTTGAAATATGGACCCACTGGTAGATGCCCTTTTTTTAGGTACGGTACCCTCCCTAGTGTCGGTAATGTGAACATATTATTCGAAAATTAAAAATAAAATCTTACTATGTCATTAGGTTATGATTATTGTGCGTCTTCTACCATATAATGCTGGAAAAAGTGATACGTGCCACTAATTTCAACCCCAGTGGAACTGTCTTTTCCAACGTAGAAAAAGAAGCGGGTGGTCTTGTGGTGAACGAGAGCAAGACAAAGTAGTAAGTTGGCCACCAAGATCATGCGACGCCTTTAGACTATTTGTGGGGCTACGTCAAGTCTAAAGTCTACACTATACTTGAAGGCCACACACAAAGATTCATCACGTCTGGGGAACTACGTCACACAAAGGATAGAGGCAACTCGCGAAGTTTTCTTCTCAAACCCAATTGATATACTTTAAACGCGGAATATACTATTAATTTTCAAAAAGTAGAAAGCTGGTGTTTGAAGCATGGTCCCGACGAAATGACCTACGGCAAGATGAGCTAAGTTGCTAGTGCCAAATCTTCGATGACACTCACGGTAAAAAAGGTATTGTAGATTAACTGTCTTTGAATACTACCACTACAAATCGTACAGTATTGCTTGGATGGTGAATAGATCATAATGTTTTTATCTTTAGGAAGGAGCAACTTAGTAATAAGTTTCAGTCCTGAGATCTCTCCCTTATGAACCAGATCATCAGAATACAATAGTTAAGATACCTTAGAATATTTCTTATGTGAATATCCAGTATCTTCAAAATACATTTAACATGGGAATTTTCGTTTTTTCATTCAAACTTTTCACTATTGTGTTCAAATTTAAAAGAAATTAGAAAATATAATATGAGAATTTCATGAAATTCAAAGAGCTTTTAATAGATTTTTACGTAGAATTCATTGGAATCCTGATGATAGTACCCTAAGCAGTAAGGCATTCATTCGATTTCCCCTTTCAACCAGGTCTACTTTTGCAAACGCTGTCACTGTCGATAAGGCTGTCACCTTCTGTTACGTGTATTTCAAATACCTCTAATAACTATTCCTGCACTCTCTATTAGCTTTCTGAAACTCACACATTTTATTCGTATACTCTTTGCAGTTTGGCATAGAAAATATATTTAATTCAATATTGATACTATTTTCTTTAATACTTTTCGCTTTTACTTTGTTTACAACAATTAAATTTGTTCGCAAGATTGTGTTAAAATTCCGCAACAGCCCACAAATAAGATTTCTGAAATGTGTTTCGAATACGTGGAAGATCTTCAAGTAAACAAGCAAATCAATTTGAATAATAAACGTGCAAAGTGCTGCGATTGTAGCGAGTTGTTGTTTTTGCATTTTTGTTTGGTTTTGTATTTGAATAAGTGTGTACACAAATCAAATAGAAATACATACAAAAGTATGGTTAGCTATGTATGAAGGTAACTGTTTGGATAGGTAGGCGTGCGATTATTTACGAAATAAACAATTGGTGCTTTTAAAGTAATTGTAATTTTAGAAGACGCAAAAATTAGCCGCAATTACCGCGATTTCCACTAAATCATATTTAATCAATTGATTAAACATTTGTTTGTATGTATGCCATTTGTTTAGAGATCACTTGACTAAAAATAATGTATTTATCTTTTGAGCTCATTCATCATTTTCGAAAATGGTTTTTTCTCGTTAATGGTTAAGGTTAGTGAGAGCACTTAGCAAAGGGACGATGCTTGAAGATTCCCACACAAGAACTTGATCGTGATCCGCTTGTTTTATAATTAGCATGTATACTAACATATTCACAACGTGCTACTCATAAGACGTACGGAAGAAATGAACGATCACATGATAAAATGAAATGCTAAAGAATAAAATATTTACAAGTCCAAAGCAATGGTTCACCAAAGCAAGGCAAATGAAACTACAGAGTACTAGTTTAAATTGAGGAAGTTTTTCTACACGCATAATTGAAATTACGAAAAGGCAAAGAAAAAAGCAAATTTTGTAAAGAAATAAGAAATTGTAATTGTATGTTTTTTAAGTAACGCTGACTTTGGTGAATCGAACAAACAACTGGTATAAAAACAATATACTGATATACTGAATTACGGATAGAATAGCAAGAGATTATGAATAGCAAGGAGTGTATGTGAAATCAACCGAATAGTTGTGTAGTTTTATTCACTAGTAAACCTCTTTATAAGAGAGCAGAATGCCGAAAAATCGAGGTGAGAAGTGGTGAATCGAAGACTTGTGAAAGGCACACGCAATACGCTTTCGATAAGTTTATATGTAAGTTTTATTTTGTTAAGGGGCATACCTATATATATATTTCGGTAGATTACACCTTTAAAAATAACATATTAAAATTTCAAATCGATATCTCAAATAGTTTTTGAGTTATAGCAATTTAAAGAGCAGATTTTGCGGCTCTTAAGGACGAGGTGAGAGTACGAATCGCTGATCATCGCCAAAGGGCTTCTTCAAAAGAAGGTCGATCATTTCGAAGAAAAGCTTCTTCAGATGAACAAGCCCTTTTCGAAGAAGAGGAAGGTGAATCATATAGACCCTGGAATAGCAGATTACCTATGATTTTAAACTACTTATAGCAGTGAAAACGATCATTTTATCTTTAAACGCGTTTTTCTCGAAACAGCATTTTCCGAATTTGCTGCAGTGATTACTCAAAAACAAATGATCCGGTCTCTTTCGAATTTTTTTACATGTTCTATATATAGTTCTCCATACAATGACCTATCGATTTTTGATCTGATCAAAAAATCGAAATTTGGCAGACCAAAAACCAACAAAATTTTGGGTAAAATTCGAATATTTTCTTTAAAATGCCGCCATATTGTCAATTTTTAATTTTTTTTAAGGTAGGTAGGTAGGTCATTGTACAGACAATATTATCTAGTTTAATGAGAATTGTTTTTTTTTTTTTAGATTTCATCCACGGAGAAGGCCGGAATCACTGCAGCAGTGAAGGACCTCTTTTCACGCCTTTGAAGATCGACTATAATTTAAAAAATATTAATTTTTTTTTTTCAAAAATTTCACTGTATATTCTTGAAATCTTAATATATAAAAATCACGTGTCACATTGTTTTTTTTCGATGGACTCCTAAACTACTGAACCGATTTTAATGAAATTTTTAACACTGTGTGCAGTTTGGTCCAACTTGAAAGATAGGATGTTTATAACTCTCCTTATAGTCGCATTATTTATTTATTGCAAATTATTTGTTTATTATTAGCAAAGAGCTATCCACCAGTTGGTGGCGCTAAGTGCGGTATTGAGTGCGGTATGTTTACAGTAGATGGCGCTACATTTCTTTCGAAATTTTTCATGGATTTAGGCTGTCATAACAAAAGCTGCCACTTGCTAAAAACATTAAATGAAATGCGTTGTTTGAAGTTTATATTATTTGTGGTAAAGTTATACGAATCTATGACTTCCAATATTCTAAATTTAAGAAAAAATCACATACAATCCGTGAAATAAATAAAGTTATGTACATACATATGTATGGTCAGACAAATAAGCAATGCTGCCACTCTTTTCCAGTAAATCTTCCTCGAATTTGGGAGATTTCAGAGGAATTTAGGAAATCGCAGAGCTGATTTCTGCATGTATTTCCTGTAAGAAAAAATTTCATTTAGTTGCATTTAGGTATATGTAGAATTTTGTATGGCTAATGCCCGGTTTCACAGTCCATACATAAGTTGTGCCTAAATAAAATCTTAGCTAAGTATTGTTGCCACTGAGTAGTCGTTTGCGTTACACAGTCAATGCTTAATTTCTATAAAATTTTATTATGATATATGGCAACGTTATGGGCAACATATGTTTTACAAATGTCATTCATAAAAATATGTTTGAAATATTTAAATTATAACAGACAATACGTAAATTTGGGAGCAAAATTATATCAAAAATTGATGAAACAACAAAAGAACCCAAATTTCATCACTAGCGAGTCGGAGCACCTATGGGAAACTGAAGGAAAAATATAAGCTGATATTGAGTGCAAACGAACGGACACTTGCCCTACGCTACGAAAGATGTCGCTGAAAATTCAAAGCAAATTCAAAACAAAAATCAGCTGTTATTTAAGCATGGCCTCCCATTTTCAGTGCTTAAGAATAGTAAAAAAGAACTGCAAACCAAATACGCAGTGAAATAGATTATCACTGGCTCAGTAATCAGTCGTTTGAATATGTATTACGAGTATATACCACGTGCATTCCAAAGGACTGATGTAACCTTTCCAGCGCACTTTTTCGTCTTTCTACGCCTGAGAACCGGTTCCTCATGTGCAGTCCACTAGAAATGACTGTCAATTGGACTGCAGTAGGAGTCCATCATATCAATGGAGCTATGTATCTATAGTCACACACCGACGCAAAAATTCGGTTTTTATTCCGATTAAAGAGCACTCAAACACTTCTCAGAATCAGTTTTATGCGCTGTTTTTGGTTAGATTATGAACTTGCGAGGCACCTACTTTGCACAGAGCTTTTCGCCTCTTTAGGGCATCGTCCAGGTTAGCAAATATCTTTTCAACGATGGATTTCCCTGAGCCCAAATTCAACAGTATTTTCCCCAAAAAGCCGAATGCTTTATTAACACACGAAATGCTTTAAGATCCATTTTTTTGTAAACTAACAAAAGTTGCTTCACAAAAATGTTATAACTCATGGAAAAGAGCTATCCACCAATAGTTATAATCCAACTAATAGAAAATCATGTAGATCAGCCACAGTGAAGCGTGGACGGGTCCTCTAGTCTTAATATATAAAAATCACGTGTCACGTTGTTTGTTTGCGATGGACTCTTAAACTACTGAACCGATTTTAATGAAATTTTTAACACTGTGTGCAGTTTGGTCCAACTTGAAAGATAGGATAGTTTATAACTCTCCTTATAGTCGCATTATTTATTTATTGCAAATTATTTGTTTATTATTAGCAAAGAGCTATCCACCATTTGGTGGCGCCAACAGCGGTATTGATTGCGATATGTTACAGTAGATGGAGCTTCTAACATTATATACATTAAATGAAAATGCGTTGTTTGAAGTTTATATTATTTGTGGTAAAGTTATACGAGTCTATGACTTCCAAAAAAAAATAAAAATTGGGCGGGGCGAAGTTCGCCGGGTCAGCTAGTATGTATATAAATATATTCTTAAAATTTTGAAGTAAGTTTAATAAAAATTCCCAAAAATCACCATTTTTTAAGCCATTACACTAGGTGTGCCCCTTAAGCAACGGTTTTTCATCCCCGGCATAGTCATTGAGAAGACTCTGCAACTTCTTATAAAGAAAAGTTATGTCCGATTTGGGAAAACTTGCCTATGACAGGAGCTGCGCCGGACTTAACTATGGAGTCCCAGTACAGTCTCAGGAAAATTAATCAACAAGCATTCGTATGCTAAGTTTAGACATGACGGACGACCAAAACATGTTGTTACCGACGAAAGCGTCAAAGATGTCCACAAAGTAATTCAACACGATGAACCCACTTCAAAGCGAGGAAAAACACAACAGCCGGCAGGCGAAGTTATGATCTGTATTTTGGGATGCGCATTGAATATTTGTTTTGACTACTTTAAAAAAGAAGGACCATCAACGACGACTATTACATAGCGTTATTGGACCATTAGAAGGGTAAAATCTCCGAAAATTACGCGCATTTGACAATACAATGCACCGTGTTACAAGCCAGTGAAAACGATGGCAAAAATCTACGAATTAGGCTTCGAATCGCTTCCTCATCCACCTCATTCCCAAGATCAGACTCCCAGCGTCCATTTCCAGATCTCAGATCTCAAAAGAATGCTCGAAATCTTTGTTGAATGAAGAGATGATCGCCAAAAATAAGGACAATTTTGAAGCAAAGGACAAATCATACGACAAAAATGGTATTGAAAAGTGGGAGAGCCGCTATGACTAGTGTATCACCCTTGAAGGATACTGTGTTGAATTTAAGGAACTTTAAGGCCTACTAGGTATACTATCTCTAAAGATATCCTAATCAATAGAGCAACAATTCTAAATTATTCCAAAATCAGCTGAAACATTTGGGGCACACCGAATGCAATTTTTATTATTTATAACTTTTTTTTTAATACACTGTAAGATTTCTGAAGAAAAAAATCGATCTCCGACGACGCTGAGAGAGATCATCCACCGCTGCAATGATTCCTGGATATTTTCTATATATAGATCTCCACTTAAGGTTTTTATTTCTTTTGTTTTCAAAAAGATAACCTATTGGAATATGGAAAGTTGGATTTTTTTTGTAATTGTACACTAGGAGTGCCTCTTGAAGAAAGCAATTAAGCAATATTTAAAATGATTCCACAAAAAATTCAACAAATTCGTCTTAATTTTAAAAAAGAACACCAAAGGTGACTAACGGTATTAGTGAACAGTATTTTTTCTTGCAAAGTCAAGAATTTAATTGATTCATTGTTTTCGATGGAAGATTCCAACAAGCTGGTGGAATCTTTAATACCTTTAGGTTCAGTGAATTGAAACTTAAATACTCCAGGTTGTACGATATTATTATCATAAGGTAGTATTTTAAAGCATTATTCAAAAGTTTGGATCTCTTGGATACTAGTTAAGCTTTTAAAGACAACTAAAACACTATGACGAAAAGTAAGCAATACGATATTTTTACTGTTAAGCATTAGTAAGTACAAACTTACTTGAAATTTTATGTTTTCAAAAGATTAACGATTATGAAAATATTACATAAGTCTTGTGAGGGATATATTTTTTCACATATGTACAAACGTATTGGAGTGGCACAAAGCATTCAGTGAAGGTTGTAAAGTTATCGAAAACTTGTTTCATGCGAGTCGTCCATCCACTTCTCTTAATGACGATAACATAAAAGTATAGTGTTGGAATCAGGGAGATAGCAGAGAATCTCAATATCGCTTCTGCATCGAGTCAAGACATTTTAGTTTATGTTTTGAGTAAGAAGCTTCACAATGATATGCTCGTACCTAAATACCTAAATGCGCCGTCTTATTCTAGTACTTAATTGAGATTGATTTTTTGGCCAAACACGAAATGAGAGTACTCGTTAGTTAGCCCCCTGAGGCACAGCCCAAACACAAGCTAAATTACATGTGGATGTTGTACCGATCCAAGAAAGGTATTTCAATATACTTGTATACACATAATGTTACTTATACGTCATGCTGCACAAATATCCTTTCTGCATTTCCTTAGTTTTAAAAATTTCTTAACATGCTATAGTTCTTATATTTTGTTTGCTTATTTGCTAAGATTTAAGTAATGCTCAGAATAATGTTGATGGTGACATTTATCTAATCACAAACTGGTAATTAACTTTAGTGCAATGTAAGACCAAAAAATAAAGACGTTTTAAGCCGTTTCTGAATGACTGATTTAGAGACTTGAGAACTAAATATTCATTTATTCATACCAGAAATATACACAAAGATTTTACATTGCGTACCGAGAAGTAATCGCTGTTAGAAGTCGTCGATACTTGTTCTAAATACCTACACTTAAAAAGTTATCACTTTGCTAATTATATTAATAACTACATATTCAGTAATTGTGAATTATAAGTACTTATGAAATTACTTCACACTAGTTACATAAATATGAAGTCATGTATGACAGCGGGTTCTACCTGCTTTTTCACATGCAAGACGATTGCTATTTTTTGTTGGTTTCTGAACTGTTAATTAATCGTTTACTCGCAGGTAATTCCCATTCATATTAACCAATTACTAATTAGCATATGCTAATCTGCGTCAGTTGTTCTATTAAAATTAAAAATATGAGAGTGAATCACATGCGAAAACATTAAAAAAAGAGTATACAAAAATCATGTATATACACATATGTGCATATATACATAAGTTTATATAAATTCTTTGTATGTACAAGAAACTCATTTTGTATAGGATTTTTAAATAGCTTTATTTATGTTTTGCTTTTGAAAAAAAAAAATAAATGGCCTTTGGGTAAACACTTAATTTATTTATTAAAGATCTTATATTTTTGTGATACTTCCTCGTGAAGGCATGGCTACGGTTGCAGTGAACAAAACGAACTATTAGCAAACTCGCTTGCTCAAACTAATTTTAGAACGGAATTGCATTAACCATGCTTAACATGCTTATGGCAGACGTGCATGGCTAAATGGACTCAGCTCATTCATTAACGATTTATACATATATTTTGTAGGGTCTTCGACATTTCGTTCGGTGATAATTGTTTGTCGAGCAAGTGTTTTTGTACAAATCATTCAAAGAGGGTCAAGATGACGACGTTGACGACGAACCACGTTCAGGACGGCCATCAACATTAACTGATGATCAACATGTCAATAAAAGTAAAGGAATTACTGCTTGAGAATCGACCATTAACTACCAGAGATCTTGCTGGCATCATTGGAATGTTTCTGATGTTAGTTTTTATGTTAGTTCTAGACAATCAAGGCACCCTCTGTTCTCTAAAACTTGAGAAAAAGCAAAGCCTTGTACCGGTATATATTGCTATTCGAAATCCTTAAAATTGAATTACCTACTGAAAATATCCATACTAACTGATCATACTCTACGACTTAACTACTATCAATATGCAAATAAAATTAGCTTAGAATCCGAACTATCTGATCACATTTGACCCGGACTGACAATGAGAAAATATATTTTCATGAATTTTAACACAAATCTTCGATAGATTTTTGGGTTTTCGGTTCATTTTTCTCCTCAGCCGTACATAGGCTACTATATATATTTCTGGATTAGGCAACACTAAGTGTTGCCAGGTGCATTATGACATTTTCATTGGAAAGTTTGACATTTTTTAGCATAACATCACTCAGAACGTTTTGTCATTTAATCGTGAATTGTTTTATTTACAGGGAATTAAAAAATTCATCTCGGCCAAAAAATGGAATTAACTTGTGAACATTTTCGTGCGATCATTTTTCACAACTTTCGACGTGGATTATCACGACAAGAGTGCATCGATGAACTAAAATCTTTGTATGGCTATGAAGCACCATCCTATAGCACTGTGAAAAACTGTTACAACGAATTCAATCGTGGCCGACGCTCGCTCAAAGACGAATTCCGTGAAGGTCGTCCAAAAACAGCCGTTGTGCCAGAAAACATCGATGCCGTACGTGAACTGATAATGCAAGACCGTCATGTAACATACCTTCAGATAGAGGCATGCCTATGCATTTCTCCAACCAGCATACATTCGATATTGCATGAACACCTGGCCGTAAAAAAGGTTTGTTCTCGTTGGATCCCGCACAATTTGACAATCGCTCAAAAAAAGGCTCGTGTGGATTGGTGTAAAGAAATGCTGAAAAAATACGATCGCGGTGCTTCAAAAGACGTTTATAAGATCGTCACAGGTGACGAATCATGGATCTATGCGTATGAGCCCGAAACAAAACAGCAATCGACCGTGTGGGTCTTCCAAGACGAGCCAAATCCAATGAAAAAAAAAAAAAACAAAAAAACATTTTCGTTGATAAATGATAAATATGCCTATTTTCATTATTAGGCCAGAAATATATATAGCAGCCCTCGTAATGATGTTTTTATGAAGGTAGGGTCCTCAGCTACGTTATTAAGTATCACTTTGCGACCTCTAGGTTCAAAAGATTCAGGTACGACACACGATTCATACCTAAAACATTACCAAAAATGTGTTAAGTCAATCCACAAGAGATCTAGAGATACTTTGCTATATCTTTGATGCCAACACTACGACAACGAAGTATGTTTCGATGACTTCACGACCTTAACTGAATGCTTTCTACCCCTCAAATGGTTGTGTTATTGATTAAATAAACTCCAAAAACACTTCTGCTACATTTTGCAGCGATTCCGTATTCAAGCAAACTTGTTCTTAAATTTTTTTTGTCCATGATAAAAGTCGCCAAACAAACTGTTCAAGATCAAACTTCACACAAACATAAAAAAATGCTCTTCGCTTTGCGTGCACAGTTTAAATGGACCAACCCAGGCCAAATTTAAACAGAAGGTACGTTCATAAATTAATTACATTTTATGACAAGTTTTTAGTTGTATAAGTTTTCATTTTATTTGCCCATTAAAGATAGATATCTATTTTGAGCAGATTATATTAGAAAATAACGCGTAAAGACATAAACATTTTATTGTCAATCGCCTGCTTATGATTAATAAAACGATCGCAAATATGAAAACAGATACAGTCACAACCGCATATCGCTCGCACAATTTCTTTGTGAGTCACCATGCATTGATTTCACTTTTATACGTGTTAAGTAATTAGATTTAAATATTTACCAGCGGGTTTTGAAAAGTTACCAGTAATCTGCAGACTCTCGAAACTATGAAAACTAACATCCGACTCGTCGCGTTTGCAATAGGAGGTTTTGTTGCCTTTCGTAAAGAATTCGCCATCGGCGCAACAACGGCGTATGCACGCGACGCCCTGACAGACGCGGCGCGGCTGACACGTACGCACTATATACCGTTGGTCGGCAAAATCACTCCAAACGGACGCACCCTCAATCGCCTCCATGCAGTATTCAAGCAACTCGAACTTTTTCCACTCGCCGCGTATGGCGATCGCCACTTTTCCGTCGATGAATTTCACTTCCTTGCCACTCAATTGATACTCCACCAGTGCCATGTCTTGCGGACACGCCAACACATCATCGACGAAGATCGCCCACTGTTGCAACAGTATGCCATAGCGCTGGAAATTTGTTGTGCCCGCAATGCGTACACATTTCTGTTGACTTGCATCGTAAACATAATGCAGCGGGCAGCATTTGTGCACCACGCTCAGCGTTTGTAGTGCCTCACCGCGCGCTGGCGGACAATAAACGGCCGCCAAACGTTGATCGACACTGGTAAGACACGCGCTTGATGGCAACTCCACCTCACGGTCGCCCGTAAGAAAGACGAAGGTTTGCCGATTGCATTGTGGCAGCTGACCGCTATAATTGCCGCCCTGATCCAACGCCGGCGCTTGTATGCGGTAACCGTAGACCGGCGCGGTGCGTTGGAAGATGTCAACGCTGATTTCAGTTTCCTTAGCGTCACCGCTGGCAGTGCTGTTGTTAGCGTCGCCTTCTTCGAGATTGCGGCACTCGTAGATCTCGGGTCGAAAGAAGCCCAAATTGATCTTGACTAACGACCAGCCTAGGGGACAACATATTGGCGCGCTAACCAAGCGTCGCACTGCCGTTTGGCGCGTCTCATTTTCTGCTTGCACGCTCGCGATGTGTCTGCCGGCCGCGATTAGCAAGTAGAGCACAATCAAAGACATTAAACAGCGATCGTGTGCTTTGAGCGGTCTCAATTATTGAAGACTTTCTAGTTACTTATCTAGTAGTTTACACGTTAGACATTTTTTCAGTGAGAGCGTAATTTTATAAGCACTCGCTAACACACACTCGAATTTTGTAAAGAAAAGGGGGAACACAAAAACTATTAATTATAATGGATCGCTCGAGGATCAGTACCTTGTTTTAAGATAACACGCACCAACGTCGTCAACAATTTAAATTTCACAATAACAGAACACAACAGTGCGGCCAACGATCGTTTATCTAATCAGTGATTTTAAAATTTTCAATCGTAATCAAATAGGTAATATGCAATTCTTTTTTTTCACATGACTTTTTACACATGCCGCCTCAGCAATACACCGAAAACAACATTAATTGCAACAACAATATCGACAAAAACATTCGCAAATTTTTTTTACTGTTGTTATTAAACACAATCACTGCCATTCAAAGCGACCGGAAGAACTTGAAGACGTTCCGTTCCATTTGTATACGTCTTACCATTTAACGGAGACGTCGATGTCTTTACACGTTCGCGACTCTCAATTAACTGACTGGCTCATTGTCTGCGCATTTGTACAGACTGATTTTCCTTATGGCAATGACGCAACCGTTGATTGTTGTATGGCCAGCGCAGAATATTGGCGAGCGGTTGGGAGCATGGCAGGCAGTAAATACGCGTCGTTACGCCACTTGAGGTGCAAAGAGTCCATTTAACTAGTGAGCACACGGCGTGACCCCAACTGCCAACCCCACGTGCGAATTGCCACTGTAGATTACGTTATATTCGATATACTGCGACTCCTAAGAACACTAATACCCGTAGTAATAGCGATATTTACCTTAACAGTATTAAATTTCCTTCGAGAAAATTCATTCATGAAAATAAGCGTACACACAGTGGTCACCCCTATCATTATGTAATGATGTGTTCTGTTTAGAGTACTTATTTTGGAAAACTGAAAGGTACTTTGCAACATTATTTTTTGATACGGAGTGCACATAAAGCAAAAAAAATGTACATAAAGGATGATTTAAGTAGAGATACTTTTATTGACAGATCACGCGTGAGTCGTGTCAAGCTCTCATGTTATTTTTGTTCAATATTGCTTGGCATTTCTGAATGGAAAGAATTACGCCGGACCAACGTTTACAAATCGTCTCATTTTATTACGAAAATTTTCGTTCTGTAAAGAATGTGTTTAGGGCTCCGCTCAACATATGGTCAACATAATCGGCCTACTAAGTGTAACACCATCAGCCCTCTTGAGACCCAGCATTCAAGTAAGGAAGGGCTAAGTTCGGGGGTCACCGAACATTTTATACTCTCGCATGATAAAGTGATAATCGAGATTTCATTATCCGTTATTTACATATTTTTTTATTTTGCTGTAAAATTAATTAGAATTAAATTCTGAGAGATTTACCGATATTTTCGGTGAAAAATTAGGTTAGGTTAGGCACTGAGTTCTTCGTGTTCGATATTAGGGACCTTGAAAAGTTATAGTCCGATCACGACAATTTTTCCACAAGGGATACCTCAGCTCAAATACCGTATTTGTGTAAAGTTTTATTCCGCTATCATCATTGGTTCCTAATGTATATATTATACAGAGAAGGCATCAGATGGAATTCAAAATAGCGTTATATTGGAAGAAGGCGTGGTTGTGAACCGATTTCGCCCATATTTCGTACATGTCATCAGGGTGTTAAGAAAATATTATATACCGAATTTCATTGAAATCGGTTGAGTAGTTCCTGAGATATGGTTTTTGGTCCATAAGTGGGCGACGCCACGCCCATTTTCAATTTTTAAAAAAAGCCTGGGTGCAGCTTCCTTTTGCCATTTCTTCCGTAAAATTTAGTGTTTCTGACGTTTTTTGTTAGTCGGTTAACGCACTTTTAGTGATTTTCAACATAACCTTTGTATGGGAGGTGGGCGTGGTTATTATCCGATTTCTTCCATTTTTGAACTGTATATGGAAATGCCTGAAGGAAACGACTCTATAGAGTTTGGTTGACATAGCTATAGTAGTTTCCGAGATATGTACAAAAAACTTAGTAGAGGGCGGGGCCACGCCCACTTTTCCAAAAAAAAATACGTCCAAATATGCCAAATTTCACTTTAATATCTTTATTTTTGGCTTAGTTATGACACTTTATAGGTTTTCGGTTTCCGCCATTTTGTGGGCGTGGCAGTTGGCCGATTTTGCCCATCTTCGAGCTTAATCTTCTTATGGAGCCAAGAAATACGTATACAAGTTTCATCACGATATCTCAATTTTTACTCAAGTTATAGCTTGCACGGACGGACGGACAGACAGACATCCGGATTTCAACTCTACTCGCCACCCTGATCACTTTGGTATATATGTATAACCCTATATCTGACTCTTTTAGTTTTACGACTTACAAACAACCGTTATGTGAACAAAACTATAATACTCTCTTTAGCAACTTTGTTGCGAGAGTATAAAAATATAGAAATGAAGCCTCTCGACTTTCCCAAGCGACAGCGCTTCGCTCTATGGATTCTTGAAAAGATCCAAGAAGCTTCGACATTTTCGAGCCAAGTTTTGTTCATGATGAGGCCCATTTCTGGTTCAATGGGTATGTAAGCAAGCAAAATTACTGCATTTGGAACAAAGAGCAACCTGAAGATCGCCATTTCATACAGAAAAACCAACGGCTTGGTGTGGTTTGTGGGTCGGTGGAATCATCGGTCAATATTTCTTCAAAAATTTTGCCTGTAAGATCGTAACCATCAATGGCGACCGCTATCGCGCCATGATAACCAACTATTTGCTTCATGAAATTTAAGCTCCTAGTCTCGGCGACATTTGTTTCAACAGGACGGCGTGACTTCCCACATATCGCATCAATCAATGGATTTATTAAAAGAACGCTTCGGTGAGCAGATAATTTCACGTTTTGTGCCGGTCGATTGACCACCAAGATCGTGTGATATCACACCGTTAGACTTTTTCCTGTGGGGATATGTAAACTTTAAAATCTATGCGGACAATCCCGCTTCAATTCAGGCCTTGGAGCAAAACACCACTTGTGTCATTCGCTAGTTAAAATGCTAGAATGAGTCATCGAAAATTGGGCTCAACGGATGGACCATCTGATACGTAGCCACGGCCAACATTTGAAAGAGATATACTCCAGTCAAAGAATCATATATTTCTCATTACATCATCTTAGCAATTAAAAACAAGGTCGCCTTTTCGATCATGACGTCACAAACTAAAAATAATGAATAAAAACTGGTTGAGAAATGCACATGGTGCTTCCCCATTTGACCACATTGGTTACGCAGGCAGGGACCATCTCTTGGTAAACACGGCGATGGCCGTTTTCGACGGGCCGGACTACACCGTATAGTGTTCTCGCATTTGGCTCGTGATTATATAACAATGTCATTCGCCTAAGCTTGACATCGGATTCCATCGGACTTTTGTCGGTCCGAGACGAATATTAGTATCCTGTTTTACTTTTTTTTACTTTTTTCTCAAACCAAGCAAACCAATCATCTGTAGAAACTTGTTGGAGCTTACGTATACAACAGCCCGATTTCCTTGCATACACACCACCATAACATATCCTGAAATTTTCTTTATAAAATAGCTTGAAATTATAAAGAGTGATAAAAAATCCCTTATTGTAACGAAGGGAAATTCTTAAGAGGGATATGCGAGACGTCACATATGTCGCCTATGTCTCTCTGCGGAAATTAAAATTTAATACAACGGACGAAACATTAGCTAAGGTTGTTAGTATTTATCTTTTGGGTTTAGTATCGTTTCTACGTCCATTTACTTATGTGCTCATCAACACATTATTTTTTCAGTTGCTAAAAATTAGTAAGAGGTAATGGAATTTATCTTTTGCTAAGATGACTTGAGTGAATCCTTTTTAACGTCTTCGACACTTAAGCAAATCGAAAATCCATCAAGATACATACGACCTGCTTTCGTCCGACCATATTTTACAAAGAAGCTGATGCATGTTTCTCATCAGTTCTTCGCCGACGTGTTTGAAAAGCTCGGCCGGCAATCCATCGTCCCCCGTCTGTTCCATCGTCATCGATTGTGGAATCGGTTTCGCCTTCCCCTGGCGTTGTACGTTCACTGCCATTCAGCAGGCTGGGGAAGTGTTCCCTCCATAATTTACATAAATATGCTCTGGGCATCGGTGACTAGATCACCTTTGGAGGTTTTGAAACCTTCTGTAAGCCGCCGCATTTTTTCGTAGAATTTTTGAGCATTACCCCTGTCGGCCAGCTTATCAAACTCTTCGTGCTCACGCCTTTCGGCCTCTTTCTTTTTCTGTCTACAAATGCGTCTCGCTTCCCTCTTCAACTCTCGGTATCGATCCCATCCTGCACGTGTTGTGGTCGATCGTAACGTTGCGAGGTAGGCAGCCTGTTTTCTCTTCGCTGCGATACGACACTCCTCGTCGTACCAGCTGTTCTTTTGCACTTTCCGAAAACTAATGGTTTCGTTTACAGCTGTACGTAAGGAGCTTGATATGCTGTCCCACAGTTCCCTTATACCGAGTTGGTGATGAGTGCTCTCAGAGAGGAGGAGTGCAAGCCGAGTAGAAAATCGTTCGGCTATCTGTTGTGATTGCAGCTTCTCAACGTCAAACCTTCCTTGTGTTTGTTGACGTGCGCTTTTTGCTGCACAGAGACGGGTGTCTAGAACACTGGAGACGTATCTTCCGTCTATCACAACATGATCGATCTAGTTGGTGGCTTTTTCTTATGCTGGAATCTAGTACTACAGACAAGCATATTTCTGGCCCCGGCGAAGTCGATCAGCCTCAACCCATTTGGGGATGTTTCCTCGTGGAGGCTGAATTTACCGACCGTAGTGCCAAAGATACCTTCTTTGCCCGCCCTGGCGTTAAAGTCACCAAGCACGCTTTTGACATCGTCGCGGGGGCAGCTGTCATAGGTGCACTCCAGACGCTCATAGAAGGCATCTTTGGTCACATGGTCCTTCTCTTCCGACGGGACGTGGGCGCAAATCAGCGATATGTTGAAGAACCTCGCTTTGATGCGGATTGTGTTCACCAAGTGAATTATTTGAAACATAAGAATAAGATAAAAAGTACAAAATATTGTGATTATTGAGAATTTAGCCACTTTCATTATTAATAAAATAAAAAGTATTGTGGTTATCGAAAAGTTATTCACTTTCATTAACCTTTCACTTACAAATATTGTTCTACCCTTATACTCTCGACATCAATGTGTTGGTACACCAAGCAGACTACTTTGGAACTAGTTACCGCTTACAATTGGCCTTAGCACTGCTTTGTACACAAATTTTAAGTTAATATAGCAACTGTCAATTGATGTGGCAACTTCGTGTTATGCGCTGAATAACAAAGAACTCACATGGCGTTGAAAACTGGGATGTCAGCTTGCAAACTGTCAAACGTTGTCAACGTGCGCCCAGCGTGAAGGGGGAAAACTCCAATATTATTTTTATTTTTAATTAAAAAAATTGCAATAAATTCTACAATATTTTTTGCATAATGAATTTCCCGTGAATTTAGTGAATTTCAAAAAAACAAATTTACTGCGCACTTCACAAAGTGCGGTATAAAGTGCAGGAATTTCTCATTTTACAAGCTCCAGACAAGTTTCATGTCGACGGGTATGGAGTCCAAATATTTGTTGACAAGCAAAACTCCGGTCAAATCACCGCATGGCGGCGGTACAAAGACAAGTGTTAGCATATCTAGTTTTCCAATTAAACGAAAATTACAAAGTCCGGTGAATGGCATTGAAAATGTTATCATCAAAGCACCTAAATTGAATAACGGAAGTGCAACAACTACCTCAAATGGAAAATCAAATGTCAACACGCCTACACCGAATGGTGGCATACTACATCTTAATGGCAAAGGTATACCATCCAAACAACAGTTGGAACTACAACGACAGGCGCTACCTGTATATAAAGTACGTCAACGACTTATACTAGAGGCGCGACGTTCAGAAACTTTGTTGTTGATGGGTGAGACTGGTTCTGGTAAAACAACACAAATACCACAGTTCCTGTACGAAAGTGGCTTTGCGCAAAAAGGTATGATTGGCATAACACAACCACGTCGTGTGGCCGCAATAACTGTAGCGCGTCGTGTTGCGCAAGAACAAGGTTGTCGTCTTGGCGAAACTGTGGGTTACACAGTGCGTTTCGAGGATTGTACTTCTCCACAGACACGTATAAGATTCCTAACAGATGGTTCCCTATTGCGTGAAGCTATTGCTGATCGTCTGTTGCGGCAGTACACTGTTTTGATATTAGATGAAGCCCACGAACGTACAATAAACACTGATGTGCTTTTCGGTATTGTCAAAGAAGCGCAAAAACAGCGTAGACAACGTGGTTTAACGCCACTTAAAATCATAGTTACATCAGCTACCATGGATATCGATCATTTTGGAAAGTATTTTAATGTGCGCGGCATGTACCTCGAGGGTAAAACCTATCCGGTAAAAGTAATGCATACTAAAGAAACTCAACCAGATTACCTTAATGCTGCACTAGTGACGCTATTTCAGTTCCATCGTGCAGAACCTGTCAAGTAATGAAAATGATTTTTGTTTGGTTTTAAATAAGCAATATAATTTAATTTATAATGTTATAGTCATGATGTGCTAATTTTTCTTACTGGGCAAGAGGAAATCGAAGCAATGGCGCATCAAATACGTCAAATTGCTAAGGTAAGTCATGTGCTCATACATTAAAAACGACTTGTAATATGAATTAAATTATTTACAGACACATGATGCAGAATTAAGTCCAGTACGTGTATTTCCCCTCTATGCGCAGTTGCCACAGAACAAACAATTGGAATGTTTCCTTCCCGCACACGCGAATTCTCGTAAAATCGTGCTAGCAACCAACATAGCTGAAACTTCCGTCACAATACCGGGCATAAGATGTGTCATCGATTGCGGCTTTGTTAAACGACGTGTCTATAATCCAAGCAGCGGTTTGGATGCTCTGCGTATTGTGCGCGTTTCACAAGCGCAGGCATGGCAACGCTGCGGTCGCGCCGGCCGTGATGCACCAGGCACTTGTTATCGCACGTATACGCAAGCGGAAATGGAATCCTTCGAAAATATGCCAAAGCCTGAAATATTGCGCAGCAATATTTGCTCTACTGTACTGCAGTTGTTAGCATTGGGCATCGATTGTCGTACATTTGATTTCCTCGATCGACCAACGCCCGAAGCGGTAGACGATGCCTACCGTAAGTTGGAAGCGCTTGGTGCTGTAAGAAATTATAAAATCAAACCTGAACTGACAACCTTGGGTCAGCAAATGTCACAATTCCCACTAGATCCACGTTACAGCAAGCTCTTGCTATCAGCATCAGCCTTTGGTTGCATGGAAGAAATGTTAAGCTTAGTAGCTGTGCTGTCGGGGGAGAATGTGTTTGTTTCTAGCAATGAAAAACGCGAGCTTGCGGCTCTGGCGCATGCTAAATTCACATCCAAACATGGTGATCATTTAACGCTGCTTAATGTCTTTAGTGCATTTCTGAAAACCGAGAAAGTTAAGGTTAGTATACAAAAAATAAAAAAACAAAAAACAAAATTTATAATTCCTAAATTTCTTACACAGCTCTGGTGCCATGACAATTTTCTTAACACCAGAAATCTTTCCTATGCGCGTGAGGTGCGTAAACAACTACAAGAGATTGTTGAGCGTCTCGATTTGCCTTTAAACAGTTGTGGTAATAATCAGGATCAAGTGCGCAAGTGCCTGCTAATTGGTCTGTTCGATAATATTGCTGAACTGCAGCGCGACAATACCTACCTTACAATAACTGGACGTCAGCGTGCGAGAATACACCCGTCCAGTGTCTTCCATGGCAAATATAGACCGGAATATGTAATATTTACAGAGATTGTGCTGACCGAACGCAATTTTCTGCGTCAAGTTTCCGAAATCAATCCCGACTGGATAGCTGATGTGCTGCCAAATTATGCGCATTTAAATAGAATTAAAAGCTCATTGAAATAACATTGATTGCATAGCTGCCTAAAAATTATTTTACACTATTTTATACAGTAATAGTAAGTTATTTTCTGCGCGTAACTAAAGAAAGGAACCATTTGTAAAAAAAAATACGTTTTGGAATTTGCTAGTAGTGAAATGTAATATAATTAATTTTAAATTACTAAGTAGTATTCGTCGTTCATTTGCATATATGCATATGTATGTATGCCAACTAAAGTTTAAAAAAGTTCCAGTTTTACCCATAAAATACCGTCAATGCATTTATTATTATTTAAATTATGTGCATCAGTTCAAAATATAATTTTATTTACATACATATATAATTTGTATTGAGTACTGTTTTTAACATAAACCAAAATAATGCAACTAAATATATAGATACATACATACATGCATACAATGAATATGAACGCAAACGTGTGTGACTTGAAGTGAATTTCTTTAAAGGCGCGTTTTTTTAATAAACCGTTACTCCTTTTTCTAGCTGAATAGCACAGCAAAACAATGATTTTAATATTTTTATTATTTGCTTAAAAACATTTTAATCGAGTATTCAACGCGTTGAAGTAATAATATACATAAATAATCATGTAAATATACACATAACTTCTGATTTTTAAAATAATTATTGAGTAAACTTGTACAAAAGCGATTGTGTGTCTACATAATATGACAACATGCTGCACACAAGTGTTTTCCAAGCAACTGCGTTAAAAAAAATTATTTTTTTCTTAATTTAATTTTTGGTATTTTTGTCTTTAATTTTTGACTTATTTTTTATTTTATTAATATTTTTTATAAATTTTTTTAAAACTAAATTTTTTAATTTCAAATTTTTTTTTTATATTTAGTTTTATTTCAATAAATTTTTTTTCACAGTTTATGTAATAAAAATGTACAGAGTTTTGATAGATTAAGCTGACAATTAATAAAAATGTTATTAGAATTAACTGTAAATGAAGGTGGTTAAAAATCAGCTGTTTACATACTTCATTGTCAGAAACCATAATATACAAGTAAATATAGTAATTTAATGAGAGTAACGTGAATGTTTTATTAATTCAATTTTTACGTATATGCATATTAGGGTGTGCGGTCTCAAGTTGATTGTTTTTTCATAAACGCACTCTAAAATTTCCGATTTTGTTTGTTGTTATAAATCAAATGAACTGAGCATTCCTACAATTGATTTATACAATCTATGTTACTTATACGACATGGTGTACTTTATGAATACATACAATTTTAACTGCTATTTCTATTAGAATATCACTTTTTGAACGTTAGGTATTGTATATCAAAAATGCCATATAAAATACATGGGAAAAGTAGAATGTTTAAGACACGGTTTAAATTGCAAATAAAACACGCGTATTCACGTCGGATTCATTTTTCAAAGCAAAAATTAGAACTTTAGGAGGCGTTTGCTAAAGAACAATCAACAAATATCGGACACCTATTGCATACATATCATTCCGTATCAGTCTTTTTGCATTCTCTTAAGCTTAGTTATAACTAAAATGCATAAAATATAAAAATGATATTATACAATGAATATATATCACGTATATAAGTTGGCACATTCGAAAAGTTGCTTGCACATAACATACATTTTCATGTGCTTACTTTTTGAAATAAGCCAAAAATATGTAAGATATGGCGTATAACAACAATGCGGACTTCATACCAACAACTTTGTCGGCAGCACTCACACATGGCGGCTGCGTTGAACTCACTTCCGTGCTGCTGGGGTGCGCCGTTACTTCATTGGTGGTAGTCATCACCGCAGCTGCCGTTGTTATTGTTGTGGTTGTTGTCGTTGTTGCTGCTGTTGTTGTAGTTGGTGTTTCAATTAATGACGGCATTAACTCTATTTGTTACAAACAATTAAAAAAATGTAATAAATTCGTATTCAAGAGCTAATTTATTTACCTGACGCATACGATGAGTACATAATAGCGCTACTAACATCTTGCTGATAAGGCGCTGAGTACATAAAGTCATTTTGATGCAAAGCTAACATTTCCTCACTCGCGATAATGCCATAAATCCAATCTACATGTGGTCCGACATCGGCGAAAATCGCAATAAACGGTTGCTGCTCCCGACAATTGTTGGTATTTTGATTGGATGATGTTGCAATTGTATGCGAAAACAGGGCGACCAATGTGCTGCGCACTATCAGACCTGTGCCATAATCGGTATTAAATGAAGGAAAATCGCTTGGGAACTGAAATTAATTATAAAACATTTATGTAAGTGAGGTTAGGTTGCATTCAGTGGTGTAGATGCACACATAATATAAGTATGTATGTATATAAAAGATTTGATTTTAGACAATCATAAATATGTAAAGGTGTACCTCACAATCCGGTCCGACCGCATATGAATATGTGTACGGATAACGCGCACAAATGCTTTCGTTGCTTATAATCGACGCTGCCGTTGCGACCTGTGCGCATTGTTCGTTTGGTAATATTTGTACATTCTCTAAAAGCATGGCGTTTTGGTCCACATTTAATGACTGTAAAAGGCGAAAAATAAAGCAATTAAACTTACAACGCATAATATTAATTAAATTTGTGTTTAAGAAATGCATTTGTATGTTTTTAATGCATGGTTTTATGAGTATGACTTGTAATTTACTATTGTTTATATCATTTACTTTGTATGTTTTTTCACTATGGAGATAGCACGATCGTATCAAATGGCACGTTTTCAGAAGTGCTTGTAATATTCGCTGGGGTTGTAAAACACATCCAGAGTTGTTGTTATTTGATAAACAAAGAATAAAGTAAATAAATATTTACGAGCGCATACGGGTTAGCCTGTTTTCTACAAGTTCGTTCATATCATATTTCAAAACAATGTTAATGAATATACCTAAACGTACATATTTCCAGTACACCAGATTTCCAAGTGCACTGTTGTATTGTACATAAATAGTTTATGTAATATTCCCGTACATGACTTTGAAAAACAAAAACTAATATTATATTATAATTGGGTTATGCCCCCTGAAGGAACTTGTGCCACGTTTTCAAATTAAGTGTTTGCTATTTGTTATAAGTATTTGAATGTTGGCCGGTTCTTCCTTTACTTTTATTGTTTTGTAAAAGTTGGCTGTTGCAGCATTTTTTAAACAAGAATCGCATAATTTGCGTTCAACCAATGTACCTTTTTCTCCTCATTCTTATAGCAGCATTTTGACGTTTAAATAAGAATAAGATAATTCCGCTTTTCACACATACAATGCAGTATGCCTTTACAGGTGTATGTAAAAAAATATTTATTATTAAACGTCAGTTATTATTTTTTCATCAAGAACCTTCCGCTATTGACTGTTACTACGGAATAAACAGCGGTTTAAAAGCAAAGTGGAGCAATGACTTTAACGGACGGAACTCGTTTACATTTTATAAATATTTTCGGAAAGTAAGTACTTATCATAAATGAAAGTTTTGTTTGAGTTCACTTGGTTTACTTAACCTAGTGCAATGCAGAGCAAAGACATTTATATCAACAGTTTGACAATTGATCTCCTTTCTGCGCATTTTTTCGTTGTTTAAAGAAAAAATAGGAAACATGTAAGAAAGCGCTAAGTTCGGTTATAACGAAACATTTCATACTCTTGCAACTTGCATAGATTAAAGCAAGGCATAGGTAGAAAGTGAAGTACCTTCAGGTAGCAACTGAAGTACCGACAGGTTTGCTAGTTCCATATACACATGTATGGGCTCTAAGGCAAGTTTTCAGCCGATTTTATTAAATCGAAGCACAAATATGCACCGTTATAAGAAATTTTTACTAAGATAACTCACATTTTGGCCAACATATGCGGTCCCCCGGAAGTTCGAAAATCTTCTTATTAGGTGTATGGAGCTAAGGGTGGTATTGACCCAACTCAACCCATCTGTAGCACATAGACATACTCCTCTCAGGAAAGGATTCCCTATGAATTTCAATTATAAATTGATACATTGAACTATATTTTCTATAAAAAGTCCACTGGTGTCCAAATGTTCGGTACCTAGACCCTGTCATACCCTCTCGCGAGTAATATTTAATGTTTCTGGCGTATTTAGTTACTGATTTATTGCGCTTTAAGTAGTTTTCAACAGTACCGTTATATGGGGAGGAAGCGGGTTTATCATCCGATTACATCCATTTTCAGACTGTAGTGATTTTTTTTTACTAAGCAATACGCATACCAAGTTTCATCAAAATATCACAATTTTTACTCAAGTAAAAACATGCTCGGACGACGGATAGGCAAACAAACACCCAGACTTCAACTCTTCTTGTCATCCTGATCATTTATGTAAATCTAACCCAAATCGATCCCGCTTAGTTTTAGGTGATACGTATAACCGTTAGGTGAACAAAACTATTATACTCTGGAGTAACATGTTTCATGCGTATAAAAACATTTACCGTTGCACCGAAGCTATACTACTCTTCACAGGTGCATTTCTTATAGCATAAAAGGGTATGATTTATCTTGATTTTGATCATTCAGTTGATTTGGCGGCTACAGGCTATACTAATTCGATCTTGAAAATTTCTTCAGATATTATCGCGAAAATATCTTATCAAATAAAAAAAGTCTTCAATAAAAGAACTTGGTTTTGATCATTCAGTTTATATGGCAGCTATATGCTATAGTAGATCGATATGAAAAATTTAGTCGGAAACTAAAGCCACATCTTATATAACACATCTTATATCAAGAATACTCACCGGAAATCCTGCCATATATAAAGCCTTCTCTTCATACACATAATCATCCATTATGATCCATTGTACGTCTTCGCGTTGACCAAGCGGCAGTGTCGTATCCAAACGGAGCAGTGCCAAATTATTTGCCAATGTCTTGTAATTAAAACCCGGTGCAATATTTATCTCTAACACATTGAAAGTGTTCAGTACGTTGTAGGTGCCCGCAACACCTGGCACCACACTGATCTTTGCCGACGGTATGCGCACCGGTGCGCCACTCTCCTCAATCACCGACGACTGGTAGTAGACACAACTGGCGGTAGTTAATATCAAGCTGCTCTGCACAATAACACCGTTACAATAGTGTATGGGCGGCGCACGTGGATGCAGCGACACATAAAGTGACACTTGATACGGTGGCTGTGAGGCGCTGTATACGCCATGCAAGCAATGTAGAATAAATTGCAGGATAATTAATTGCACTTGCGTTTTTCGTACTGGTGGCAACATTTTCTTTGTTTGTTTTGATTCTCTTTTGTTGAATTTACGTACTGTCGTACACTTGCAGGATATCGATATCTGTAGTATTTTTTTTAAATAATTTAAGGTTTTTGGTATTTTAATTTTTATAAACTTTTTATTTGTCTTATTTTTGTAAAAATTTTTATAATTTGTTCACTTATGAATGTTTTTACGCTCGCCGATCTTGTCGTTTCAACGTTCAATTGCTTATTGCTTTAATGCTGACGATCACAAGGCATAATATAGGTACACACGCTCGCCGCCGGATGGACAGTCAATTTGATAAAAGCGCGCCCATAATTTGTCGAGCATTTGTTTGTTCATATGGCGGGAGGCTATGAAGTAACCGTTAGGTTGCGAAGCAGCTCACCTTTTTTGAAGTTCTTTCTTATCTCAACGCAAATTGATATATAAAATGCTAATATTTACATCCAAACTACATGTCTGCCCAAGCACACATTCAAAACCGCCATATATCTAGTATATATATGTAGCATAATATATATTATATGTGTATTCACTTTTCGCTTTAATTTTTCGCCAAAGTGAGTGATAATATAAGCTGCAGATCAACAAGGAAGGTCTGAGAAAATTCTGCGAAATATTTCCTAAATATATTTTTGTTGTTATTTTACCACTATGGGAGCCAAGTAAGTATAATATAAGCGGTTAACTAAATATTAACAGTTATAAATTAGAGAAAAGCGCGCATAAATATATGTATGTAGTAAATAATAACTCACCGATTTTCTCACATAAACAACAAGTATACGCCAGGGTGTCCAATGCACCTGTAGTATGTATAGTACACTATGTACATATGTATGTATTGTGACGCGCACAACAGCAGATAAATATTTAAAATGAATAAAAGATAAGCATGCCCGCTTCGATGCCTTTGCCACCAAAATATTTTGTCCGCAAATATTTTACAGGTTCACAACTCATGTACACATACATTTGCATATTTGTATGTACCATCGTATCACAGACAAACAACAAACATCCAATAAGAGTATGAATTTCTGAGAAAATCGTCAACAATTTTGCAGCTCACACACACATATGTATATACATATATTAAATAGTTTTTAGTAAGTCAAACATATTTATTATCTCTGCCCACACCACATAAGACAATAATGACTCAGAGTGCTTCGACCTAACCCCTCGTCGTTGGTGGATGTTTGGCCGAGCTTTTACGACATATGTATATGTATAATCACGCCCGTTGTTGTTGTTATGCTATGAAAACGCTGTAGATTCTTAAGTCGCATCCAAAAGGTTTTTGGAGAATACTGTCGGCATTTTTCAGACCGAATGTCAACCCTGGTGGACTTCTTGTGCTTCTAAACTTTTGACCCGTAATCATTACCAGATTTATCATGTTTTCTGCGAGGGTCAAAGTTTGGGGGAAGGGGCGTTTTACAAGCAGAGGTGGCCACCATTAAAGTAGCAATAGATTTACTACTTCTGAGTGGACCGTCCTTCTGAGAAGTGATTATTCACTTTGTTAGCAGGACGGCGATACTGGCCTGAGCTCACTAACCCTAAATGTATGGGGCTGGTTATGAAGCTCAGTTGTGGAGGACCTACTTGAGCTGTTAACTAACAATGGAACTCGCTGTCAGGGATACGATGACATTATCATTTTAGCCAGGGGCAAATTCCTAGACACTCGCTGTGACATCGTACAAAAGGACTAGGCCTGGCGAAAAGGTGGTGCAGTGGGTTGGTTTGAGCGTCAACCTCTCGAAAATCACCATCGTTTCGTTCAGGAGACAAAGGTCTCTTCCGAGCCTCATAAATCTATCCTTGGAGGCAGAGAGTTGGAAATGACTAATATGGTCAAATTTCTGGGCCTTACGCTGGATTCTACTTTACGGTGGAAGCAGCAAGTGGACTAAGGTTAAGGCTGCAAAAGCACACACGGGATGCAATCGAGGTACCGGGAAATACTGGGGCTGCAACTCAAGGATTATCAGGTGTATGTACACCATGATGGTAAGACCGATTATTACTTATGGGGCGGTGGCCTGAGCCTCAAAAGCATTGCAGACTTTGGTAGGAATTGAACTTTCAAAGCTGCAACCACTTGTCTACACCTGCGCATCGGGTGCAATGCGTATGAGCCCAACAACAGCACTAAAAGTGATCTCACATCGCTACACACTCTAATCAATCAAAAACCCAAACTTACAATGCTTCAAATGCCACCAGAAGAATTTGGAAGAGGCAAGGTAATCTCGTCCAAGCAGATGAAAGCCCTAAGTGATGGAATACCAATTGCTCTTCTGCCAAGGGACCCCATTATCAAAACAGCACACCTCACTAGGAAGTTTGAGTTAACCCTCAGCAGTAAGGCGGAATGGAATGATTCCACGCTGGTCCTATTGCTAAAAGGAAAAACCATCAAATGTTACATCGACGACTCGAAAACGTGAGAGGGTATTGATGCAGTAGTCGCAGGCCCACGCACCAACCGCTCCATTCCCATGGGAAGTTTTCAAATCATATTTCAAGAGAGCCCAATGCAACTATTATTATTACAAAATTATTGCTTTTTGCACCACCTACTGCAAGCTCACTTACATAACATGAGCCTGGCCTTTAAGCAAACTGCCGGTTCTGCGTCATGGAGCCGGAAACCCCAGAACCCCTGCTAATAGAATGCATAACAGAATGGGAAAGGGCGAAGCTTCTCCTTGTGTGTTCTACTACTAGATAGCCGGGCTTCCCGAAGCTTGACCAGCACTGGGCTACTATCGGTTCATCTGCTTCCGCAAGATCCTTAGCTCGCTATTGATCGATAGAGATCTAGTGAAATCCATGCACTCAGTGAGGTTAACATCTCTCTGGTTGTAGGGGTTCTAACATGCCATTGCTCTATCGGCGTTCATGCTGTAAAATTAAGAAGCTGTACAGAAGAAGACAAGGTAGAACATCTCAACACTTCTTTCTGGATTGGACGTTTGCGAGATCAAGGCTTAAACACTTGGCTGCTCATATTTTCAAACATACTACCGAAGTGTTGAGAATAAAAATTAAGCCCCTGTGCAAACTTCGATTGACCACTGGGTGCATTGTTGACTCATAAGATCGAACACAAGAGTTCTCTTCTTATTGCTTAACAAAGGGCTGCATATAGTGGTCAAAGTGGTATCTCTGGATCAGACATATAATATAATCTGAAATTTGGCTCATTGATAATAGTAATGCACTCAAATCTACTAGTGATCTACGAAAACGTTTACTTTTGGAATCTCTTTTCCAAACATTTTGTATTACGTGAATGGCTTATTTGGGAGGTTTGACATTCCTGCTAGGTCGTAAAGTTACTAAGTCCGTTACTGGAAAGAAAAAAAGAAATGCACTCAACCAAACATGAAGGAAATTCGTCAAAACTTCGCAAGCTAATATGCGTCACCGTACTATCTTTTTAGTAGTTTAAGCGCTTTTTCTAGTTTTGCACAGATTACTTTGGTAAACACCTGCAATAAAATAATATTTGCTTAACAAAGCCAAAGTATTTAAAAAATCTGTGCTATAAATTCCGGAAGTTGTGGTATGCTCTATACAAACTTTTCTAACACCATATAAAAATGTTTGTATGTATTAATGTGAATCAACTATGAGTTTGTGCTAACTGTAAGGCTGAGGGTAAGTTAGTACCAAACTTGAACAGTTTGTGATGGTTATTTTGATGTTGATGAACTCTTTCGTAAATAAAATCAAGTGTCTGTCTGTAGTCTACTGGAATGCTCACATCGGTTGGTTACTTTAAGCTAAATGTACGAGAACGGTCCGAGAAGTAATTAGACTTATCGCTCGTTGGATATGACCAGTATTTCAAATAAAAATATGCTTATGTACATATATACTGATAGTTGCTGGTCACTTAAATAAGTATTCGATTCCTTCTTTAGTAAGGTTAAATTACTTCTGACCACTCTTTGCATACTTAATGTGTGAAAGATCTGAATAGTGAATACTGAAACTTGGGATAACTCTCCTTTCCTCAATAGTAGAGACACTTGAGACCTTGTTAATTAAAAATCACTCTGATAGAGGACTATCTGCGTAGCGTTGGACTTGTTAAAAGACTTTTGAACTGTTAATCTTACAACGCTACTAAAAGACATCGCACAATCCGCGTTTTTTCTAGGGATAAAGAGAGATCAAAACTTATCTAAGCAGACGTCAATCATCCGTACTATATCGAATTAAAAATTCTAAAATATATTCAATAAAATATATTCATCACATTATTATTCTTGGAAACGATTCAAGCAAAAATTCCTAAAACTTAAACTTTTATATGATAGTTTCTTTAGTATGTATGTTTAATTTGAAAGCAAATTTCGTCCCCTCAATATAACAATAGCATATGTGCTCATACGCCATTATTTTTTATTGCATATTTAGAATCTCCATCATTGATTCTATGTCTGGTCAAAATTTCGTCAAATTCTACTTCCACAAAGTGGGTCAAAATGTCATTAGAAAAAATGGTGTATAATTTCATGTTCAAAAATTTCCTTCAATAAGTGTATAGACATCTGATTTGACAAAAACTTTAAACTCGATTTTCTCAAAACCCAAAAAAAATTATACGCTATTGTTATATTGAGGGGACGATGTAGTTAAATTTTTATTAATTCATCAAGAACACGTTATTAGAAATAAGGCTAAAATCCCCTTCCAGCGGTTTTAATAATATTTGAAATTGTAACCAAATAAAATTTGCACTAAAATCAATCCTTCCACGTATTCGAAATTATCATTCTTATGTGTCTGGCGACGATGTTTTAGTCTAGAAAAATGTAGTACGTACTAACTTAACTATATACATAAGTGCAAACACATACATATATAAATACATACATAAGTATCTACTCTGCGCCTTTACCAACCATTAAACGCACAGGTATTTGCAGGCAGGTAAAGGACATCTAGTGTTTTGCATTTCTGTTCTTCTGCACAGGTAAACAAAATTCTAAACGCATTTGAATACTCAATTCAATTTAGAATTGTATGTCAAGCTAAATTGTCTGAAATATTATGGCGGTGCATAAATTAGTGTTTTTATTTTTTATAATATCAATAGTTGAATTTAAAATAATATCGACAGCGCCACATATGGCAAATCCAAAACAAAATGTCAGTTTAAGGTAAATAAATAAATATTTTGTTATGATCTTTTGTGCCGCGTGATTAAAAATATCTAATTTTGAATGTTGCAGCATAACTGAAGATTATAAAGCGCTACGTAACGATGCACAGTGGTTTTTCCAACATGTAGAAATCATAGCCGATTCATTGGTGCAATTTTTACCCGTTGTAAATAAGGAAGGCAGTAGATCCTTGACGGCGAACACAAATAATGCGTGAGTAGGAAACGATATGAAGTTGAATTTATATACATATGTATGTATGTATGTACATGTAAAAAAGTTATGAAATATTTTGGATGAAAGTGTATAACAAAAGTTTAAATTAAAAGAAAAAGATTTTAAGAGTTATATGTGTAGTGTATTACATATATGTAATATAAAAACTAAAATATAATATATTTTGTTTTTTAATAAACTAACTTTTAAGTATCGGTATACCATTACATAAATACTTATATAACCAATTTTAAATCATTTTGTAACCCAGCACATTTGTGGAGAACACACGTCTCACTCTACTGCTTGGGCTACGTCATATGCTTGTAGGTGTTAAGGAAATCTCAGTTGCCTTCCAACGCAGATTATCTGGTGATCATGAGCAACAACTGCAATATTTGTAAGTAAAAAACACATCGCTACATATGTATGTATGTACATACGTATATAAAAAATAAATTGTGGAATTTTTACCAATTACTCAATATCATCACAGAAAAACCGTCGCCCAACTGCTGCAGGATGCCATTCGATTTGCTAAACATTGGTTTTCACTGCTTCGTAATAGTCTTGCGGAGATATTCCGCTTATACAACCACTATATACCGGAAGTGTTACTGGGCAAATGTTTTGGAAAATACATTACAACTGCTTACCCTGATCGTAACTTTTATGAATACCCATTCATTCTACTGGGTGAGGTTATCGATTTCGGTTTTACTTATCTACAAAGCATTCCAATATACGATGTTGTCGATGAAAATATTACAACACCATTACCAATAGAAGATGTCTCATATGAACAGAACGAAATTTGGCCCGATGATATGGAGAAATACTCAAGAAGTATTGGTTCAGCAAGGGATGATCATGCACAAACAGCAAATACACAACATCCATGGCAGAAATGTTTGAAAATGTATGCAGCAGATAGCATTTCAAGACAGTTAAAATTATTTTTCATTGGAGATTAATATTAAATCTATTATTATTGGTTTTGTGTTTCTACGTTATTTTGGATCTAGCAGCCTACGCATTTTCTTTTTGTAAACATGAACGTATTGATAAAAATAAAACAACAAATTATTTATAATGGAATTTATACTAAACGCGTATTTTATTCGTTTTTTGTTTTCTTAATTATTATGAAATTTTTTCATGCTTCTTATTTCTGGCTTAAGTTGAAAGTGAAAATACTTCCAGTTGCTCTCGTTCACACATTTGTGTTATTACAAATTATTTGTGTTTCATAAAAAAAATAATGAAATGGTAAATCTCATCTTTGTATACCGCGTTAATAACATAACTGGGATCCAACTGTGGCATATTAATTAGTTTGAGTGCTAGTAGAGAATAACGCCAAAGCACCACTGGCCAGACCAATGGAGAAAATATAATTTACCAAAGGTGATGAGTTTTTCAATAAGAAAAAGCTAATGAAAATGATAATGGCCAAGAAAAGAGCATTGTTATAAAAGATCGAAAAAGTGGTAGCTTCATAATCAGCGACTTCGTTCTTCTTCCATAAAATGCGCTCATCCTTCTCTTTACGTGTGACTTTCTTGTCATCACCAATTTGACGGTTAATCTCGCGAGTTACGGCATCTTCGCGGCGTACAGCGATTTTGTGTTTAATCTGGAATTTAATGTTGCGATATGCCATAGCCATAAGATACGTGCTAGCGCCAGTCAATAGCACGAAGAAAACTGCACTTGACAGCAAATCCATATTATGCACACGCCAAAAGAGCCCTAAATAATAAATAAACTCAACATTAATATAAGTGGCTATTCGATTCTAGTTGCCTTGGCTGGCAACCGGCTACGTGTCACCATACTTACAAATTGGTATCGCCGATACGATGAAAGCATTGCTGTAGAATAGCGCAGATGATTTGGTGCTCACATTACGGCTGAAATCCTGCAATAGCAGTTCCTCTTCCTTGGTGAAGCCTGAAGATTGCACTTTTTGTTGCTTTCCTGATCCCATTTTATTTTACTGACAACACGGTTGTTATTAAATTAAAAACACGTACACAAAACTTTCGAAGCAAATAACCAACTATAGCCAATTGGAAGAAGTGAAAGCAATGAAATGAACGAAGTGGCGGTGGCACGAATAAACTCCGTGACGTGTTAAACTGTCAACGAAATGTTGACACTTCGTTAGTGGGGCGACACCTATGAGTGAGAATTGAGGCACAGTGTAGCAATTGGGTTAAAAAAGGTGTGTATTTGGATTACATGTACTGTGGAAAATGTGTAGAGAGAACTAAAAGTATTATTTATGAAGTAAATGTAGTACAAATCTTTTTATTACTAGGTATATATTTTTTCGTCAAATAAGATGCAATTACTAGACAGCCTTGTTAAAAATTATCATACTTATACGCTTTGTCAAGCTTTTGAAGATATTTTCACATCAGTTTTTTAATTACTTAAGGGTTCTGAGAATCAAAACCAATATATTTGGTAGTTATTTGGTACTTTTTTTTTGTTTATAAAAATACAATTTTTGAAATACCCATTTATGTCATAACGTCGATAACGCATTTCTATGAAAACAATCGATCTAAAGCAAAACGATAATTAGCGGATAATCATAAAATGCACTTCTCAAATTTGAATATACTTGTTGGAATCAGCTCAAATCAGATAGATCGCTAAATAACAATAATCAATAACATGAATATAATCCGTTCTGCCCGTTTTGGCGCTTCCACGTTGATTCCAAAAAACTGCTGGTCAGTAGTACGGTCAATATCTTCAACTGAGTTGACCAAACTTGAAGTAAATGATAAAACTGGTATTGCTGTGCTAACTTTGAACCGACCACCAGTGAATAGTTTAAATCTAGAGCTGCTAACTGATATACGCAACTCAATTAAAGATGCTGAAAGCAACAAATGCAGGGGGCTTATACTCACATCGGTAACAATTGTGTTATATTAGCTGACTATAAATATAAAAAAAAAAATTTCTTTAGTCCTCAAATTCAGTATTTTCTGCCGGCCTGGACTTTTTGGAGATGTATCAACCGAAAGAAGAACGATTAAAGAGTTTCTGGACAGCGCTGCAGAGCACTTGGATGACACTATATGGCTCGAAAATACCAACTGCTGCGGCTATTAATGTGAGTTAAACAAGTTTCTTTGCGTGGGGTCAAAGTACAAATTTTTATAAGATTGTTCATTTACATAATTAAATGAACAAAAACCAAATATTTTTATATTATGGCAGTAAATCTAATTGCTTACATGTTTTTCAACAGGGTCATGCACCGGCAGGCGGTTGTTTACTAGCCACATCTTGCGAATATCGTGTCATGCTACCCAAATTTACAATAGGTTTGAATGAAACCCTCATAGGCATTGTAGCGCCCAATTGGTTCATGAATTCATATCTTAATGTTTTACCACGACGAGTGGCCGAATTAGCGCTGACTCAAGGTAAAATGTTCACCACCGCTGAGGCGCAACAGGTGGGTCTCGTTGATGACGTTGTGAATACCAAGGAGGAAGCGATCGCAAAATGTGAAGAGTTTATTGGTTTATTCAAAAAAATTAATCCATACGCGCGTGCCTTAACTAAGCAACAATTTCGCATTAACCATCTGCAAGAGCTCGAACAAAACCGCGAACAAGATTTGCAAGCATTTATAGCTGCTATAACTAATCCGAGCACGCAAGCGGCGATGGGTGCGTATTTGGAGAATTTAAAAAAGAGATCAAAATAATAAGTTCGTGCACAGTGCTTCGCTGATTTAACCTACTATATATAGTCCTATTTTATTATATATTTCTACTACCCTTTTATAAATATTTTTTTTTAAGTGAATAATGATAAAATATATGTGTTTTTTTTTTTAATTTTACGCTTCTTCATTCATTATTGCCTCTCGAATTTCAGTGTGTAGTGATGCCAAGGAATCGGACATTAATTCGAGAAAGGAATTGATTTCAAGAATTTTAGCTCTGTTGCGCTCCAATTCGTCACTGCAAATTAATACAAAAAAAACAGTATATTAATGACAATATAACCAACGTTGCTGCTGTTGATTATAAATACCACATACTTACTACGCGTGTTACTTACTTGTTCAATTCATCGATCATATTTTCTATGAAATCTCTGCTTCGCACCATCAAACGATCTTCGCGCTCATCAATGCGTTGTATGTGTGCATCTTTCATACCGGCGATCAAATTTAGTATGGCTTCACGATCCTCCATGCAATGCAGCAGTTCTGGCGGTACATCTTCGAAATCTTGCAGTGCCAGCTTGGTGTTGATGTAGTGTGTGGCTACTTCGGTCATATTCTCCGAGAAGTGTATAGCAATGTCGCGCAATTGTCCGAAATATGTTTGCACTTGCTCCACAAATTTAGCCATCATCTCTTGTATGCGTCGTTGGAAATTAACGGTGGACTCCTAATATGGAAAAAAGCAGATTTCGGATTTACATACATATATAAAGCAAGAAAACTGGCTTAGAGACTTTCAATTAATACTCACCTCTATGCTCTCGTGCAAGTGCAATTCCTGACTCATCAGCTGTTGCCATACTTCATTGATGATATCATCAAACTGCATTGTAATTTTATCAAATTGTTCCATCAGTTCTAAGCTTTCGGGTGACTCTTCATCCTCACCGTGTAGTGTACGCAGTTCCAACGCTTTTAGTACAGCTGTTGCTCGCTCAAAAATACGTTCCTTATGACGTAGAAAGTCTTCGATTACATCCTGACCCATTTGCTGTATCTGTAGTTGTCCTTCTTCCAAATTCTCTTTGAACTCATTAATTTCTAATTCACGTTCTTCGTAGCGTTGCAAGCCATACTTATAAATCTCTTGCGTTACATCGTAGATGTCGTTGTCATACTCCTCGGCTAAGTCAGTCGCAGGCTGGCCGATTTTGAGCAGTGCATAACCGTCTTCATCACCTTTCCACAAGGATTCGTACAATTGGTGTTCGTTGAGATATTCTACAAAACTGGAAGCCAAACGCTTTTCATCGTATTCTTCTTTGGCCTTAGCGGCGCGCGCTATTATTTCCTTCTCCTCATTAGCTTCAATTTCGCGCAGTTCTCGACTAGAAATGGAAAAAGCGATATCAAACGGTCGGTTTCATTATTGTATGGCAGAAGATATTCCCCAAATAATAATGAATCGAGTTGGGAGTTATTGACCGTATAAAAATTCGGGGATGCAAATTAATTCCACTGCCGCTGGAACAAATATCAATATTGTACTACGAAGTGAGGTCGGATTGCCTTTAGATCGTATAATAAATGAAAAATTTTGCCCTTAAGTCTTCTCTTGACCTCTACGAACAATGGGCATTTTTATCAATTTGCCAAAGTCGTTAACATCTTGCAATGCTATAATCAAATTAAGTAACAGAAACATTGATACTCATCCAATCTTATTTGATACTGACTGGAAAAATCAGCTGCTAGCAACTAAAAATATTAGTCGACCATATATGTATGTATGTACATACATATGTATGTATGAATTAAGGCGCTATGATTGTCGGGAACTTGTATGAACTACTACGTCACTATCTTGTACTAAAGATAATAGCCTTTTTATCTCCACTAAATTTTCTCTGTATTCAACATAAGCGAAAGGTACCGATACTCTGACTAAAAGTGATCTAAGGACAGTACTAAACATTTCAAGTAGGGATCCAAATCTAGTACCTAGTTCTACCCACATTCATGTATCGTCAGACTCATGGTGAATTTATTGTTCCCATGACAGTCGGCTCTAAGTAACCGGATCAGACCCGGCAAAAGGTTGTCAACTCGGCACCATTCCTCGAAATTACTGCTGGCATATATTCTGGCGCTACAACAGCAACTTGTATTTCTAGCTATAAAAATCAATGTCAGTCTAATAGTTAGTCTATAAATTGTCAATCGAAACTCGATATAGGAAAATTTCGTGAAGTGGTGACTTCTAATCAGCTTTGAACCACTTATTACCTTTTATACACTGATTAGGGTATATTAAGTTTGTAACATCCAGAAGGAAACGTTGGAGACGGTATAAAGTATACATATATACAAGTATAAATGATTAGTGTGCAGATCTAAGTCAATTTAAACATGTTCGCCCGTCTTTATATGTATACATAAGTTTACGTAAACTAGTAACACAGTTTTTGAAATATTGATCTTAAAGTGAAAACGGTACTCTTTTCGAAAAAATTGTTTAAATCGGACAACTATAGCATTTAGCAGACATACAAACTTAACGATCAAAATCAAATCCTCAAGTCCTTATATAGAAATATTTTGTTTTTGACGAGATATCTTCACGAAATTTGGAATGTGTTGCTGGTAAGGGTAAAATCTCCGAAGAAATTTTTCAAATCGGAACACCATGAACGAGCAAAATCTATCTCCTCTAAGGAATCTTTAGTATTTGCAAAGGGGATTCCTGCTTCGGTGCAACCAAAGTCGACAATTTTCTTCTATTATACTCACTAATAACGTTCCCGACCTTTGTGTCGCATCTCTTCGGAAATCGTTTTATATTCGTAATATTTAACACCTGGTAGCACAGCTGCCACGTAAAGATCCATTTGAAAGTTGGTTTCTTTTGCTATGGGATTACCCTCCAAATTGAGCACGCGCAGGTCTTTCAGAAATCGAAATCTTTCAATCTTTGCAATCAAAACACATACTATTTAGTAAATAGTTTTACGGTATTGTATATCAAATGCATTCTCTCATTACCCCCACGGTTGTTTTGATTTTATTGTTGCCCAAACTCAGTATCACCAGCTTCTCCAAAGTATCTAAGTTTTGTATATGCGTGATGTGATTATTGAAAAGTGAGAGCACTTCGAGATTAACGAGTTTTTCAATATTTTCAATACGTTCGATGTAGTTGAAGCTCAAATCGAGTTCTTTCAGTGCAATCAACATATCGATGTGTTCAATAACTTCGATTTTATTACAATTTAACGAAAGCTTCGTTAAATTTGGCATGATCCACAAGTGATCTATGCGTAGAATATCTGAAAATGTAAAAATAAAATATATTTGACTTTTTCTAAATCAATCGAGCTTCTTTAAAGTAGCTTCCTTCTGGGTTTGCCAATAATCAGGTCATCAGTCTCCCCAGAGCCAAATTAAGACCACTTAATAGGTGTATAGTGATCACGAACATAAAAATGTCAACCTAGCGACCCTAGTCCAGTTTTTTAATATGCAGAGAATGCAAGAAGAAGAAAATTCAGCGTCTCAGAAAATTCATCTCTGTTATCCCTAGTTCGTTATTAGGCTGGCTTGAGGCACTGTAGCTGAATGTATGAAATTATAATTGAGGGAAGTGCACAATCAATCGGAATACGCTCCTCTTTATCAACTTATACGAGTATAAATAAATATATAAACTTATATGTATTCAAAGAAAACTTGAGCATTAGAAGGGTATAGCTTCAGTCCAAGTAAAAGTAATGTGATTCTAATCTCAATTTTCAACTGAGTATAATTTTCGTTATTCATAGCATTCTCGAATACAACTTACTTTTAAACTCCAGTCTGAGCACAAAGATACGTTCATATACTACCGGCTCCATTTGATGTAGACGTGCGGCTTCTCCTTGCTTACCGTCCTCCAGGTAAGCTTTGTCAATCATTTGCTTACTGATGATGCCAGGTTCGATTTCGGGATAAATGATTTCGTCCAACGATTTCAGATTATCAAGTTTATTAGTTTCCGACATTCTCAATTTTTTTTTTGCTTTGGTTTGAAAACTGTTAGGCCGGCAACTAAAGATTACTAATGTGAAAAAATATTAAGTTGCAGTTGAATATAATAATTGACTCTCATTTACAAGGGTTGCAGTCTACCTTATTACTTTACACTAACAATACATTAACGAAATTTCGGTGAGTTTAAACGAACGTCAGACCCTTACATGATCCAAACTGCATACTAATTACTACTTATGTGCATTACTTTAACCGCAAATGCTTTATTCTATTTATTCTAACTTACAACAACTTGTATTTTGTGCATTGTTTTGGTACGACGTTGTCAAGACGACCTAGGCTTCGGCGTTGCTGGGCATATGCAACCCGTTATGCCGAACAACGACGACATAGTCATCTGACAGACGTGTTTTGCCGGTCGGTCCCCGAGGGTTTGTACGTCTAAACACCTTCGAGACGTCCACCAACTTTACGCATTTGCCATTCACCTTTGACGACGGTCTCGTGTATTGTCCTAGACTTCGCGTTCACTTTCGTATGCATTCGGTCAGTCACTTCGTACTTACATGATTAGTTAAGCCGCAAGCAGTGTTGTTTTTGTGTTCAATTACTTTAGCTGTAACGCAAGGTAAGCCTGGAACAGCTGCAAAAAGTGGCTAGCACTTCGTTTTGACACGGACTAGTTCGCAGGCTGGCTGCTTGGTGACTTCCTTAAAGTTGTACGCCAGTTATATTTCGTTATTTTCGGCAATTTATTGTTGTGTGCTGCTTGGTTGGCAGGCGTTTTTGCTTTTTATTTCGTTTGTTATTTTGAAAGGGGTCGACTTCGCTAGCGCTGGTAAACGTCGGCTATTCGTGGTTAGCCTTAGAACCTTTAACGTTGGCAACGTTAAACGTTAGTTACGCCTGTGTTTATTGTGTAGTCGAATTTTGTTGAAAATATTAAGTATTTTTTCATAAGACAGTATAAAAAAATATTATAAAGAAAGTGCAAAAGAGAATTCGAAATATGGAAAAGTTGGAAAATACAGTTTGAAATGAAAATATTTGAAAGTGAAAATGCATAGTGAAAACGACACAAAAACAACTGTAAATACCAGTTTGTAAAAAAATATATATGTATGTCTATGAAATTCTAATGAGCTTATATAAAAATTGAGGAATTTTAAGCCGCAAGAAGTCTTGAAAGAAAGCAATTAATTTGTTTCATATATATCGAGTATACAGATGAATAATAAATGGAAAATGCATATTCACTCATAAATTTTAAATGCAGGATCATCAGAGTTAATTACAATTAATCGATAAACTCAGTGCACCCATAAATCACAATGAAAGTGTGACAATTGCAAGTGTTTATACTTACAGCGTTGCATACCATATACATATGAAATGTTTGTGTGTATATACCATTATATACATATATTCTTATATACAAAAATAAATAAATAAAAAAATATTAAAGCCCTACTTTAGTGTATACAAATAAATAAGAAATTAGTGAAAGCTTAATTGCCAAGGAGAAGCTAATGAAGGTAAATACAAACATGTAAACGAGGCCTAATATATATAAATATATTTATACTTATATATCGTCATTAAAAATGCAAAACACCGTATCAGGAAAAATTCGAAATTTAGTTTTTTATTGCTTACGATTCACTACATTATATTACATATGTGTGTATCATAAACTTTTAAGCTTCCGCTATCCAACATATAACCATTTTATAACCTAAATATAAATTTTGTTTCAATATGAGTTGTTTCTATTACATATATCATTCTTCCTTCACTTTCAAACTTCTGAAAAGTGATGTTAAGTTTGGTAGAATGGGTTTTCTGCGTCCGTTTTAGCCGAGTGCGTTGACTGCTTGAGGGTTGTAAATTCAAATTTTGGTCAAGGCAAAACTAAAGACTGCCGCACATTAGAAGCAGTCGTTATTCCTAAGAATATACATACAGCTGCGGTCAAAATAATAGTAGTGCCCACACATTGAAAAAGAAATGAAGAAGAAGTAGAATGTTTTCATTTAAATACTTTCGTTGTTTTTATTTTAAGGAACAACCACTCTTAACAATAAAATCATAAACAAAACTTAGGAAAAAATTCATTACAATTCAAAATTCAAAAAATAGTAGTGTGATTTTATTTAACAAAAATATATTTCAATTAGTTCTTCTTTTCATCTGATTTAAATTGAAAATAATAAGAAAATTAATTATAAAATAATTAGTATTTAGTTGCGTATCCTTTGTTCGATATTACAGCTACACATCGGCGATGCATTGAATTAACGAGATGTTCACATCGTTCCTTTGGTATCGATTTCCATGCCCGCTCTACTGTTTCCCAAAGCTGATTATTATTTGTTGGATTAGCAACAGAAACTGCCTTTTTCACATCGCACCACAAATTCTCTATTGGATTGAGGTCTGGAGACTGTGCAGGCCATTCCATGACCTCAACCCTGTTCCTCTGAAACCACTGCTGCGCCAACTTGCTTGTGTGCTTTGGGTCATTGTCCTGCTGGAAGACCCAAAGTAGTGGCATTTCTTCGCTGGCAAAAGGGAGCATGATTTCCTCCATAATTCGAACATACACAGTACGATCCATGATTTCTTTTATCCAGTATATCGGTCCAACACCATAAAATGAAAAACATGCCCAAATCATAATACTTGACCCTCCATGTTTAATAGTTTTAGTTGTGTATTTCGGGTTGTATTCGGAACTAGCGGGTCGTCTGACATATTGGCGAGATCCTCTTGCACCATGCAGCACGATTTTGGATTCATCTGTCCACAAAATATTTCTCCATTTCTTAAGGGGCCATTCCAAGTGATCGTTCGCAAACTTAAGCCTTTGCGCTACATGCTTCTTAGTCAGTAATGGCACTTTTCTTGGGCTATGAGCTGCTAAGTCCTGTTCCCGCAAACGTCTACGGATAGTTTCCACGCTTGCTTCCAGCTGCAAGTCACTCTTGATATCAGTTGCAGGTGCGAAAGGATTACTTTTCGAGTATCTAACCACACGATTGACTAATTTAGCGGTCATTGCGGGTGGCCGTCCACGTGTTTCAGGTTGGGATTTATATTTTAACGCGTTTGAAATCATTGTCGGTGAACAGCCGATAATTTCTTCAACTTCTTTGTAAGTTTTCCCGTTTGAAATTAGTTTTTTGATAAGGTTGCGCTGTTCAGCGGTGCAGTGCTTTCCTCGTCCCATAGCTGAACGATCTTTATCAGATTATCACAAAAATTTATGAAAATACATCAAAAAATGCATTACTTACCTTTTTGTAAATCTTGGACACAAATAAATATTTTTTATGAATTTTTCGGAAGCTCACTCCTTGCACTACTATTATTTTGACCGACTCAATAGCCAACACATTTGAAAGTAAATGAAATAACGACTCCACGTGCTAACGTATACAGTTATAACGGCACTTTTTTTATTGAACTCTGTCTATAAAACATTATTTTAAGGAGAATAAAGGGCAAAGAAGAAAACGCGAAAAAATAGAAACAGTTAACTATGTGCAGTAGTAGCACTACTATTATTTTGACCGCAACTGTATGTATCGTATGTATGTGTATGGGTGGTATATTTTGAGGTATTTGCAAAACCTTATTTGAAAAATTTTGTTTATGTCTTTAAAATTCGAAACTTAACTCCCTGAAACAATTTCTCTCAAGTATCAAGATTATATATATTCTACTCCGAATCGAAGTCACATGATGTGTAACTGAAACAAATTTAAAGTTTAGTCGCGTTGTTCTCAAAATTACTTTGTCCAGTTCCTTACAGTTGAATTGAAAATTAAATTATCTTCCCAAAAAATTATCTAGAAAAATACATTGAGATTTATGATGAGCTTGGAAATACTTCTACTTTTCCTCTTAATAATTCTTCATCTGTAAATTTAGGCAATCTGTGTCTTTCGCAGGATGACATTGCCAAGACTTTTTGGAATATCAAGCCTTCTTTCAAAAATTATCTTGATGGTCTGGCGTCTGTACTTATAAAAAATTATATTTGTTTTTCATCTCAAGCTTCTCTTCAATAAGTCTCTACCAACTAGTAACTTTATTTCAGACTGGAAATTGATATTCATTACTCCTATCCTTAAAGGTAGCCGAAAGGATGTAGTCTCTACTACTCTATCTACTGTGTCAAATTTAGCTATTTTTAGTGATTATTGCATGCCTGCCTTCTCCGAGGAATTTCAAGTGTTTGTGTTAACGTCTGTGAAGCAATGCTATCCGACTACCAGGATGTCATAAAACGTATTATTACTGGCGATGAGTCTTGGATCTATGCTCACGACCTGGAAAAAGACGATCAATCCGCCGAATATCGTGGCCAAGGGAGATTACTTTGAGGTGAACGACATAGATTTTGAAGAATAAATTAAAAATTTTTAAATTATGAACAAAGTCTTACTATTTTTTGCTCATAGTAGTATGTGGTATATGAGAGCTGGGAAAATCCGTGAACTCATTTTAACATATTTTTGACAATAGATTATAATACATATATTTTGAAAAAAAATTGTACAGAAACAAGTAAGGAACTTTGGATGTAACGGAATATTTTATACTTTCATATATCAAAAAATATTAATATTTTCGGTATAAATTCGTTGCCTGGGGCGCTTAAAAGTGTATGGTCTGATTTCGACAATTTTAGACATAATATAGCATAACTCGGAGGCCCTTCGATTTCTTCATTTATTATTTATATACTGCAAGCTTTTCACCCGACTCAAAGCAAGTGACTTTTCCGAGTTAATAAACAAAAGCAAACTTGAAGAAGGTAGTGGAAGATATTACGCTTGAACCACGTCAAACACTCATGCGAAGTGGCCTCAGTAATAGTGGTTGCGCTGGTGGCAGCAAACACGGTATCCATTGCATCGACAGCTTTTGCAAATGATTCATGCAGGATGCGACAAATGCAGTTTTTTGAGATGTTTACTGTCTTAGCTACCTCCCGTATTTTCGATACGAGATCGTGTACTTTTTTCTCGTTGTCCCTTCTTCAGCTTAGTATGGCTCATCAAAAACCCACTCCCAACCACGTTAAAACACATTAGAATAATTTTTGAATTTCGCCTTCGGCGGAGAAATGCCATCATATACAGCTTATAAGGACTCTTTGATTTCACTGCACGATTTAATAAGCATCTGTGGGTTAAAAGAAGATCGGTTTGGTTTCGAAAATAAATAAACGTTTTTTAGAATGATGTTCCATTTTTAATCAATGTTAATGATCTGAGTTATCTGTAGTAGTACTGTATTCTTCTTCTTCTTCTTAATTGGCGTGACAACGCGTATGCGATTATAGCCGAGTCAACAACAGCGCGCCAGTCGCTTCTTCTTTTCGCTACGTGGCGCCAATTGGATATTCCAAGCCAGGCCAGGTCCTTCCCCACTTGATCCTTCCAACGGAGTGGAGGTCTTCCTCTTCCTCTGCTTCCCGCGGCGGGTACTGCGTCGAATACTTTCAGAGCTGGAGTGTTTTCGTCCATTCGGACAACATGACCCAGCCAGCGTAGCCGCTGTCTTTTAATTCGCTGAACTATGTCAATGTCGTCGTATATCTCGTACAGCTCATCGTTCCATCGAATGCGATATTCGCCGTGGCCAACGCGCAAAGGACCATAAATCTTTCGCAGAACTTTTTTCTCGAAAACTCGCAACGTCGACTCATCTGTTGTTGACATCGTCCAGGCCTCTGCACCATATAGCAGGACGGGAATAATGAGTGATTTATAGAGTTTTGCTTTTGATCGTCGAGAGAGGACTTTAGTTCTCAATTGCCTGCTTAGTGCGAAGTAGCACCTGTTGGCAAGCGATATCCTGCGTTGGATTTCTAGGCTGGCATTTATATATATCAATATCATCGGCGTACGCCAGCAGTTGTACACTCTGATAGAAGATGGTACCTTCTCTGTTGAGTTCTGCAGCTCGAACTATTTTCTCCAGAAGCAGGTTGAAAAAGTCGCACGATAGAGAATCACCTTGTCTGAAACCTCGTTTGGTATCGAACGGCTCGGAGAGGTCCTTCCCGATCCTGACGGAGCTTTTCGTGTTGCTCAACGTCAGTTTACACAGCCGTATTAGTTTTGCGGGGATACTAAATTCAGACATCGCGGCATAAAGGCAGCTCCTTTTCGTGCTGTCGAAAGCAGCTTTGAAATCGACGAAGAGGTGGTGAGTGTCGATTCTCTTTTCACGGGTCTTTTCCAAGATTTGGCGCATGGTGAATATCTTGTCGGTTCAACAACCGACTCTATTCCAGCATAAGAAAATTCGTCAACCTACCTGGTTGTCTCCGGATCGAGATGGAAGATACGTTTCCAGTGTTTTAGACTACTATTTTGTTGCAGCCGAGATACGCACCCGCCACTGCGCAGCAAAAAAACTCACGTAAACAAACACAAGGAAAGTCCTGTTGGCAAGAGGTGTTCTGCGTTGGATTTCGAAACTGACACTGTTGTTGCTATTAATACTGGTTCAAAGATAGACGAAATTATCACCGACTTCGAAGTTATGACTTTCAACAGTGACGTGGGAGAGAAGTCGAGAGTGAGACGACTGCTTGTTTGAGGATAGGAAATATTTCGTCTTGCCCTCGTCCATTACCAGACCCATTTGCTTCGCTTCATTATCTTCTTTATGGCACTCGTCTGGGGGAAAACAAAATTAAAGCAAAAAAATGAATAAGTTTTATAAACGCGACGCAAGGGGTCCTTATCTCCGGCTGACGACGTCATGGAATCGTATAGCACCACATTTGATCACAATCAGTCTACTACGTATTATTGATATTGACCTGGTCTTTCGGGAAACTCCGCATAAAAAGCTATAATGGCTTTTATAAGTACATCTTAACGAGAGAAATAAAGTTAGAACACTCATTTCCGTTTAAGGCTTCCCTGACTAATTTTCTGCATAAACATTAAATTTTTCTTACATACGTTTAGAGATAACAAAAATAAATTTAATGAAATATGAGAAAATCATTACACAGCAGATATAATATTTTTTATTTTCAAAACAGTCGACAATCGCTTTTGACTGCATATTTTGACCTCACAATGTTGATAAAGATCTTAGCCTTCGAACTATGCATTATTATTTATAAAACTAGCTGACCTTGATATGAAAAATAGAGGGGACAATACCAAAATCAATTCGACATCCATTTTCATGCAATCAGAACCCCATCTGTGTATCTTGCAGTATGTTACCTTGAATATTTTCCATGGTTGCTTATTCAATGACCTTTACATTGATGTTATTGTAACTGTTTAGTGATAAGAAACTAACAAAGCAGTAATTAGTGAAATAGATAATTAGTGTCATGCGTTGCCTCATTGAATGTATTATATACGTGATTGGGTGCAATACATGATTCGAACTTGTTTCATAACCTAATGTACTATTATAAAACAAGAGAAAAGTGTAACTTCGGTTGTACTGAAACTACAAGGTGTGTTCCAAAGTAAACAGAACAAATGGGTTTTTCGGCAAAGTTAATTTATTTTATTCAAAATAGTCTCCTTCTGTTTCAAAACAGGTTTTTGCACGGTTCAAAAGCATGTCAAACGTGTGTTTTAGCTTGTTGGCCGTTATGGCCCCAATGTGCCGGTGCAAGCCTTTTGAATGGCCTCTACGTCTGCTCTACGTATGCTTTCCTTTTATGGGCAAATGCATTTTTCCGAAAAGGAAGAAGTCGCATGGTGACATATCAGGTGAATACGGAGGGTGGTTAATGATTAAAATGTGATTTTTTGTGAAATAATCGGTCACAAGGTGTCCTTCGAATGTCGGATTCTGAGCAATTTTTGGTCGTCAGTCAATTTTTGCGGAACAAACCGTGCGCACACCTTTCGTAAGCCCAAATGTTCGATCAAAATGTGATAAATCGATATTTTGGAGATGTTCAATTCCATTTCCATGAATTTCAATGATGCTTTCGGTTGATTTTTGATGAATTCACGCACAGTTTCGATGGAATTTCCAGTGATCGCGGATTTTGATTGGCCCACACTTTGAAAACGTTGAAACCACTCGTGCACTCTGCTACGGGATAGGCAATTATCGCCATAAACTTGTATCATCAATTGAAACGTTTCTGTCAAAGTTTTACCAATTTGAAAACAAAATTTAATTTTGGCTCTCTGTTCGAAGCTCATTTTCGCACCGATAACACAAACATACTGACACTTAAAATGCAATAACTTCACTCCCAATCCATGAAATGTCATGAAATTCTCATTGGACAATTGATAAAGATAGCAGGTTTTAACGCATCAGTCGACATTTAGATGGCGTCACCAGGGGGGTGCTATAGTGATCGGATCTTAACAATTTCTTCGTAGAATGCACCATTGCCTTTCGTGAAGATACCTCGTCAACACAAGTACTTTATACCGATCGTTCGGTTTTTATGACAGCTTTATGCTATAGTTGTCCGATATCGACAGATTCTTGGTGAGAAAAAGACGTGTGCAAAAATCAGATTGATATCTCAAAACCTGAGACACAGCTCGTCACGCTATTTTTATATACTTATACCTTATGCGGTCTCCGATGTTTACTTCTGGGTGTTATGGTAAATTTGGGTACAATACAATAAACTGGTGTTGCTTAGACTCGCGTTACCTAAATGTTTGATATATTCATTTATTTAGTTCATCACCATCTACCACCTTTATGTGAAATCATATACTACTTTACCAATTTCAACCAAATTTGGTATACGATTATTTTAACATTCCCATATTATAGTCCAAAAATAAGCGAACTCGGATAAGAACCACCCGTATACAACAAAATTTTAAATTCCATAGAGACCCATCCATCAAAAACCAATCAACATATCTGGATATCATCAAACTATAATTATTCAAGCCCCCAGATACTTGAAATGTGGACTCTACAGCCCATGGTTGACTTTTTGACGAAAATCGGTCAATGTGTGAATTATCTTAATTAAATTAAATGACCTAAAATATAATTAAAAAAATACCAAATTTGAAACTCTAATTTTCACCGGGGATCGAAGTAGGTAGGGTCACCTGTAGGCAAAAAATTTTGAAAAAGTTGGCTTAACTCCGCCCTCTAATAAGTTTAATGTACATATCTCCTAAACCACTAATGCTAAAATAACCAAATTGGCCTAGCGCACATATTAGCCCTTCCTTACTTACTATAATATAAAGTTATGCAAATACCCTAAGGTATTTCCCTGGCTTCAATCCTTGCAAGTTACAAGAGTATGAAATGTTCGGTTATAGTTTAGCCTCTTCTTACTTGTTTTATTTAAAAAGTCCTTCGTGTCGCCCCAGTGCTTTCGCTGACTTTATCATCAATCATCATCAAGATAATGACCATATCTGATCAAATTTAAAACTTGTTTAAGACTCCACTGAGTTGATCTTTAGTGCCTTCAGCGAATTTTTGTTTTTTCAGTTTCGGCTTAGTTTTGGAGAGCCATTCGCTAGATTGTTGGTCAGATTCGACATCATATTCATAAACCCACGTCTCGTCAGCATTAATATTGCGTTTGATGAATGTAGACTCCTCAGCTGCATACATTGTCCATTCGACGTCGTTTTTACAATAGATCCAGTTCTCTTGGTATGAGTCAATCATTGACACACTCTATAACCAAAACTATATCGTCCTAAACAAACAGTTGCCAAAGGCACACTAATTTACATATGAAGATCAAACTTCACACAAACATGAAAAATGTTGTAGTCCTGGTCAAGTAGTTTACTGAAATCAGTTAATCGTTGAGATATCTTAACGAAATCCAGCTATTCGTGATAATGCCAAACCACACATAATATTATAACATTGGTACATCCAATACATTTAATAAAAATATTTCCGTTATTCTGATTGGCATTGTGAATAGTTGCAATATATCAGTCTGTATGAAGAATATCCTTAAAAAATTAAGTGTATTTATTATTTTTGATATACACTAGTTTAATGATCTAAACCAATCCAAGTAAGCGAGTCTACTTATCGTATTTATTCACTATTTTAATACAATATTTGTCAAGCCCCTCAAACAACTCAATTAATTGTTGTATTTGAATACGAAATTTATCGTTTATAGTGTTTTTTAAACCTATGAATTTCAATGAGGCAATACTTTTTCGGAATTGGTCTTACTCGTATTGACAGTTCTTGCTCGTTTTTACTCAGTTTGGTTTGCCATTCCATAATGACTATACTTACTTCGGAGCAACGTTTCCAAAGCGTGCAAATCTATTGTCTAATATTGGTCCACACAATCGCCTAACAGAGTCCATAATTCGAACAACAATGAGAACATTTTGCGGGCTAAAAAAATCTAACTCATGAATTGAATTCAAACAATTCAGACACGTGGCACGTTCGGTGAATGGATCCAAAGCGAGATGGCAAACAAAAAAAATGTTGTTCAGCGATAAAGCTCACTTTTGGTTGAATGGATATGTTGATAAACAAAATTGTTGCTTTTAGAGTGATGAAAATCCATTGTTGAGACGCCGTTACAAACTCAACAAGTCACTATTTGGAGTGCTCTATGGTCAGATGGAATCGTTGGTCTATATTTCTTTAAAAATGAAGCCGGCCATAATGTTACAGTCAATGTCGAATGTTGAGTTGGGAGGATGTTGATGTGAACGACCTTTGAATCCAGCAAGAAAGCACTACAGGTCATATAAGGAAAAAACCAATATATTGAAGGAAACTTTTGGTAAGTGCGTTATCACACGTTGTGGGCCAGTAGCGTGGCCTCCAAGATCGTCCGATTTAATTTCGATGGACTAGTTTTTGTGTCGTTTATTTAGATAGCTAGAGTCGATTGACGCCTTGGAAGGAATATTCATTGTCGGAAATCATTTTAAAACATAATGACCAACCCTTACCTTTAAAAAAGCGACGTTCTTGGTCACAAGATTAATTTATATACTTTTTATTTGTTGACCCAATGACCCAATGCTATAAATGACTTAAGTTTATTTCCCAAAATATCGATAAAAAGTAGGAAATCAGGTGGTCTTTTTGAATATTCAAGATTTTTTTCTTATTTTCATTTTAATGTCAATGGAAAAAGCAGCAGTTATTTACATTAATTATTAATGCATATGGGAAATAGTTGAACATTTTCACAGTATCATCCTGACATTGTGACACAATTATCTAAGCTTGTTATACGCTTGATTTCAATTGGGTCAACTTTGTGACAACCATAATGACGTTTGCTTTAATTGACTTGTATACACTTGTAAATAAATATGTACAACATAAACCTTACAAACATAGGCGATAATTATTAGGAAAGCCAAGTAATAAATTTCTGGGTCAACTCCTACTAGGACCCGACTCTTCCTTGCGTGCTTTCCAATGCTTACACGCCAACATCAAACACACAGTCAATATTAGTGCAGCCAAGACACTTTAATAATATTGATATTTTCATAGAAAAATGACGCCTTTGACCTTGGCTGATTGTGGAAAATGTGTCTTAACGATTGCTTGCGAGCGCTGACATCGTTAAGGAGCAGAATGAGGATCTACATATGTATGCATCTATGTATGTGTGTACATTATTTTCAATATATTGATTTGTTACCCAATTGTTTAGTGACACATACATATGTAGTATAAGTACGTACTAAATACACATACATATGTACTTAAGTAGTAAATAATATTATCGCAGGCGCTGAAAGCAATAAAAAGCAATTCAGTTGCACCGAAGCTAGAATATCTCTTATAAATAAAAATTTTTCAAGGACGTTGGTTTAATTGTTCAGTTTGTATGACAGCCAAATGGCGATCTGAAGATTGTTTTTCGGAGATTGTCTCGCTGCTTCGGACAATAATTCGTGTAAAATTTTGTGCAGGTATCTCGTCAAATAAACACGTTTTCCTAATAAGGACGTGATTTTCATTTATCAGTTTGAATGCAGCTATACAGGTATTCTATAATGGTTCGATCTTAACGATTTCTTTGAAGATTAAACCGATACATTGGGCAATAATCTATGCCAAAATGTGTGAAGATATCCTACCGAAAAATATTTTCTATACAAGAACTTGATTGTGATCGAGCAGTCTATATGGGAGCTATATGCTATAGTCGCTTCAAGAAATGATCAGCTTCTTAAGGAGAAAAAGACATGTGCGAAATTTGAGATCGATATCTCGAAAACTGAGACTAGTTAGCGCATATACAGACAGACGGCTATGGCTAATTCGACCCAGTTTGTCATTATGATCATTTATATATACATTTCACTGGTTCTCCAACACGTCCCTCAGGGTGTTATTAACATGGTGGGAAACTTAATACATATATTTTGTTTAGGGAATATCAATTTTCGATTATCCAAAGTGGAAGATTACATATTACACACGCCTGTAATAAAATCATCTGTAAATACACAACAAAAACTAGTGCCCGATATATTCATTAGCGTTTCAGCTAACCGTGACCTTCGTGGCCTTAAGCCGGACTTCCTGGAAGTTGCTATGTGCTTCCATTAGAACCATCAGGCATCCGCCAAGGACCACCAGCAACGCAAAAATTCTCCGGATTTCATCATGATCGATTTTGAAAGCGCGCATATCGTTTTTCACAATTTGGCGACCTCTAACGACCAGCAACCGTCTAATAGGTGGCCCACATGCTTTGGATCGCCTAGTAGATGCTCTGTGTTTCCATTACCACAATCAATCTGCCGTTTATGGTTAGCATAAGTGTAGAAATTGCACTTTGATTGAACCATTTACAATACCGTTCTCTCAAAGTCACACGGAGCCAAATCAGGCGAGTTCGGTGGTTGCGGCACGATATTGAATGAAAATTTGGCGAAAAAAATATGTGACGGTGCATTAACCAAGAGTTGTCTGCCTACAAGTATAATTGACGTGTTGATCTTCATTTGTTGTTGTTGGTCGTCCGGTACGTGGTTCGTCGTCAGCGCGGTCTCGACTTTTTTGAATAAATCAAAAACTCTTGCTCGCGACAAACAATTATCACATGTGTCACTGACAGTCATATCAATCTAAAAAATCCACAAATGAGTTTTCGCACAAAATTTAATTAAAAAGTCTTACTGCCCACAAACATTACAAGGAAAAATATTCAAAGGGTTGAGTTTAAGTTTTTACTGCTGTTCTCAGCCTTATTAAATGTGAATTCGGTACTTGTTATTGTATTCTAATAAGACTAAATATATTTAGTGTATGAAAAGGTTGTTATATTATTAATCAAAGTATTGCTATAGTGGACTGATATTGGTAGTTCCGACAAATAAGCAGTTTCTTGAAAAGTTTTTGTTTATTTAATATTTTCTTGTTTAAATTTTTACAATGAAAAATTTTTGTTTCGTTAATTTTCGAGCACGTGTCAATTTAACACGGGAATAGTTGTAAATAAATTTTCAAGTTGCCGTTAGTAATTATAAGTTCTATAAATGGCTATCTAACTTCGATATCGAAAAATAAATGTGTATATAATTGCATAACGCGGCGTGAAAAAAATATTGATCAGTGGAAATTATTTATAGCGACGATAGAAGGACAAAGCGGCGACAATAAAAGAATAATTTATTACTATTGTAACTATTAAATCGACACGCTTAACAGCAGATTTAGTAAATACATTTTTATAGTAATTAAATACGTATTACATATATGTACATTTGTTTGTAAGCAATGTATTCAATAGATGCGTGACTTGTACAATGCGATTGGCTCTGAGCATAAAAATGGATTTTAGTAACGCTTAGGACTCAGCAGATAACGGTTAATAACCTAATGTAGTTTTGGTATAGACGCTACTTTTCATTGCAAGCAGATGTATAGATATATGAACATTTACATTAATCTGCGGCGACGATGACGTTCGACTTTAAGAGTAATTCTATGTAGAATTCTTGACAAGTAAAAAGTGTCAACAATAAGTCTAGGAGAATACGAGGGCTGCTATATATATTTCTGGCCTAATAATGAAAATAGGAATATTTATCAACGAAAATGGTTTTATTGTTTTTCAAAATATTCTCCATCAAGATTTATAGACTCTTGCATGCGCTCAAACCAATTTTCGAAGCACTTTTTCCACTCCGATTGAGACACCTCCAAAACATGGTTTTTGAATGCTTCAACAGCATCTTCTGGCGACGAAAATCGTTGACCACGCATTATTTTCTTGATGTGTGGGAATAAAACGAAGTCATTGGGTGCCAAGTAAGGGCTGTACGGCGGATGACCCATCAATTCGACGTTTTGGCCGGTCAAAAAGGCGCTGGTTTGAGCCGATGTGTGAGAGCTCGCATTGTCATGGTGCACAATGATTCGTCTTCTCTTGTTCGTTTTCCGAATTTCTCCGAAGACTTCAGGTAAACAAATGGTGGTGTACCACTCAGAATTGACCGTCCTAAGTTGCCCAAGCGGAACAGTCACCACATGACTAGTTTTGCCGAAGAAACAGGCAACCATTTGCTTCGAAGTGCTTCTTCCACGAAAAACTTTCGTTGGATTTGGCTCGTATTGGAAGACCCACACGGTCGATTGCTGTTTTGTTTCGGGCTCATACGCATAGATCCATGATTCGTCACCTGTGATGATCTTATAAACGTCTTTTGAAGCACCGCGATCGCATTTTTTCAGCATTTCTTTACACCAATCCACACGAGCCTTTTTTTGAGCGATTGTCAAATTGTGCGGGATCCAACGAGAACAAACCTTTTTTATGGCCAGGTGTTCATGCAATATCGAATGTATGCTGGTGGGAGAAATGCATAGGCATGCCTCTATCTAAAGGTATGTTACATGACGGTCTTGCATTATCAGTTCACGTACGGCATCGATGTTTTCTGGCACAACGGCTGTTTTTGGACGAACTTCACGGAATTCGTCTTTGAGCAAGCGTCGGCCACGATTGAATTCGTTGTACCAATTTTTCACAGTACTATAGGATGGTGCTTCATAACCATACAAAGATTTTAGTTCATCGATGCACTCTTCTCGTGATAATCCACGTCGAAAGTTGTGAAAAATGATCGCACGAAAATGTTCACGAGTTAATTCCATTTTTTGGCCGAGATGAATTTTTTAATTCCCTGTAAATAAAACAATTCACGATTAAATGACAAAACGTTCTGAGTGATGTTATGCTAAAAAATGTCAAACTTTCCAATGGAAATGTCAGATTGCACCTGGCAACACTTAGTGTTGCCTAGGCCAGAAAGCAGCTCTCGTAATTGCTTTCGAGATAGGCCTACTTACATATAAGAATTATTTTGCAAAAGGCAAAAAGCAAGAGACGATGTTGGGACAATTACAATAGTAATCTTTTGTTATGCCTAAAATTCGATTTATTTTGATTTCATTTACTTCACTTGTATGATAAGATGTATGACAAGATGATTCAATCGCAGTCACGTGAGTTGTAACGGACCCCTTCAATAACCGCCACCTGAAGGTATTTTTAGGTATGGAAGACAAATTCTCGGAACAATTTTGTGTCAATACGAATTCAAAGGTTCCAATCTAAAATGTTTAGAGCAATCTCGGGTGCACCATGATACATGCGTAATGAAAATATCCATACAGATCTTGGTATTCCTATGGTAAAGAAAGAAGTAGAAGATACCATAATAAAATATATATCTAAACTCCGAGTTCACCCAAACCCTTTGACTATTGCTTTGGTACATTCTTGCGAACAGCACGCCTTAAAAGAAGATATATGCCTGCGTACCCAACAGCCCAATTACTTGCTTAAGCCTGTCTAGTTTTTAAATAGATTTAAGATTTTATAATTTATTGTTAGGCTTAAAAAAAACAGATCCAATAAATAAAATAATATGGAAAAAATATACGAATTACTTAGTACACTTCCTTCTCTAATACAGCTTACGAAATGACAGGTGGCTCTCGTACTGCCTCCCTGCCAATATTTTGTAGCGAATTGAAGACTTTTACCGCTGAAGGGTATTCTTATACGCGGGGCATATGTTCTTATTGTCTAAAGCGACACACCATGTGTGGAATATTTAAAAAAATTTAAATTGAAAATTTCGATACTTAAAAATCACATACTCAAATTTTACATCAAGATCTTAAACTGTCAAATGATCGGACAGAGACAGATATAAAAGTATACAGAGCATCAATTTGTTATGTTAGAGTATTTAACAAGAGACGGTGGGTGTCGAATTAAACGAAGATTCCAAGGCCTAAACCCAAATAATAAGATCAAGTAAGTTCGTAACTCACAGTTTTTGTGGTTTGAAGCGGCAGAATCTCCTTTATCCAATTCTCTTTAAGTGTTGTTGCATACATCTTAACAACTTTTAGCTGCTATATTTGAATAAGGCTTTTGATAGGCTATGGGCTCCAAAAAATGTATGGTTTCTAAAGAGCAGTAAATATATTTCAACTTTTTTGTAAGTAGTGGATTCGAGATCATCACTTTATGTTATTCTACGAGGTTTGACAATTAAGTAATGAGACTGATTTTATTGCCGCGCTTGTGGTAAACCTGTGACCTTGAAATTCCCTTTCTCTTTTTCCGGCATCCCTCCCCTCTCCATTGATATATGTACCATCGCTCTAGTTTGTTTAGTTCGCCTGCTGCGTCAAGTTGAGTAGACGTGTGTTTGTAGTGCTCGTTACGAAAATGGAAAAACGAAATCAAGAGCAACGCGTCGCGATAAAATTTTGCGCCAGATTGGGCGAAATAGTTTCGGAAACGTACGCTAAAATTGTAAGAGTGTATGGTGATAGTGCTCTTAGTCGTGCCCAGGCTCACAATGGTTATCTCCGCGCGCCCCCCCGCCCTGAAAAAGCTCGCATGAATCGTCCACAAAGAATTCGTTCCACCGGGGAAAACCGTGAGTCAAGTCTACTATTGCCAAGTACTCGAAAGATTGCGAAAACAAGTCAACAGGGTGCACCCAGACATCGCTCGTAACTGGATCCTTCATCACGACAACGCTCTGTGCCACACCGCCCTCAGCGTGTCCCAGAATTTGGCCTCTAAAGGGATCGCCGTGTTGCAACAGCCGCCTTATTCGCCCGACATGTCATCCTGTGACTTGTTTTGTTTCCTAAAACAAAATAGGTGGTCAAAGGAACCCATTTTGAGTGGATTGCGGACATCCAGGCGGCCGTGACGAGGGTACTCGCGGAGATCCCAGTCGAAGCGTTCCAGAAATGTTACGAAGTATGGAAAATGCGCTGGAATCGCTGTATAGCTGTCCAAGGGGACTACTTTGAAGGGGATGGTAGAGTTGTGAAATAATTTTCAAATATACGGTTTTTATGGAATCAGTCTCATTACTTAATTGTCATACCTCGTTATTCAAAGCTGCAGCTAGGTTAGGTAAGGTTAGATGACTGACCGTTTAGACGGGGGATCTCACTTGGACTGTTATATACAGTCCTTTGTGTTCATTCGAACAAAACTCTTGTAGTTGATATCAGTTATTTTTTTTCCTATTTCCGCAATTTCACTAGATGTCTAATCTGAAATAGAAATAGCCGACGCAGCTGGCATCCGACAAGATATTCGATATTACTGCATGAAGTCCGATAGGACAGTGTCCAGTTAGAATACCTACAGCCATTAAAATGCCGACCTCTTACGAGGTCAAAACGACCTTACGACTGCACAGCTGTTGGTAATCGACAAGCGCTTGCTGATTTGGTCTGAGGCCCAACAGTCCATTTCGCAGATATTGAGACTGAAGTACCTGTCTTAGCAAGCTATATGTTAGAGATAAGTATTCCAAACCAGTGGTTAACATTTCAAAGCACTATTGTGCAAGTTGACTTCACACATACACTTAAGTTCTATCATTCTAATGCAAATGTGCTCAGCACGAAATTTTTATGATTATGAATACATTTTGTATTTTATGTTGTTTAAGTACAATATAGCTGCTTAGGTTTCAAGGGTCCAATATAATGATTTTAATCGTAATATATTTAAAATTAATAAAAAAGAGCACGAAATTGTCTGCTTCAGGAAATAATTCCAGTGGGTGTCTTTATTCTTGTACTTACTCTAACTGTCGCACGCAAATTTTTTCGCAAATGTTGTCTTTTTCAGCGCCTTCTATAATACAAACATTTTGGAGAACATTATAGGCTTAACTATATATTCATTTAGCCAAAGAATCACCCTTTTCGATCGCAGAAAATTTGAAGATGAGAAATTTAATATTCAATTCAACAACAAACCAATACAAAGCTGTTGTTGTTGAATGCTTTCTCAATATCGAAGTCTTTTTGGTCTTCTTAAGCAATGAGACAAGACTTTATGTGGCTGTGTCCATTGACGGTTAGACCTGCTGTGTTCTTGAAAGTCGATATCTTGGATGTATAATAATTGGATAATACTACCCCTTAAAAACCGATCAATCAGCCTTAGTAATGTTTTCAATAAGAAAGAAGAGTAGATGGGTCTAAAATCCTTGGCACATGCGATATCATATCGGCTCTCAGGATGAACGCAAACCTAACCGGCCATCCATCCATCTGCAGCTGATTTAGTAAATTTTATAAGAACATTCTCAATAACTTAAATATGTTGTGGATGTTTGAGAATTGTCAACGACTTTTCGGGCTGTAGGCAATTACGCAGCTTTTGAACGATATATGTATATTATTGGTACAAGGCTATGGAGTAAAACTTCTCATATAACTTACAATAGCACCAGGTTGAAATTGGTCTCATATTATATTATTATTATTATTATGTACCTTTCGAAAATCTTATCGTTTCCTGTTCCAATTCCAGCATAATGCCTTTTATTATAACGACTGACTGAAAATAATTGCGACAATTTATTCATACGTCTACGGGTGCTTCCCGCTTCAAGTATAATGAATCGTTATATTACACTCTCACAATTGGGTGATGGCACATACGGTACAGTGGTGTTAGCTCAACGCAAAGACACTGGCGAAAAGGTGGCTATCAAACGTATGAAACGAAAATATTACTCCTGGGAGGAGGCGATGAATTTGCGTGAAGTCAAGGTAAGACTTTTGTTAAATACTTCTTGCTTAATATGTATACGTACCTATATATACTCGTAAACATCTAATTATGTATATGAAATTCATTTTGCAGTCACTCAAGAAACTCTCTCATCCCAATATTGTTAAACTGAAGGAAGTCATACGCGAGAATGACACGTTATATTTTGTTTTTGAATACATGAAGGAGAATTTATACCAAATGATTAAAGACCGCGACACACATTTGCCAGAACCGACGCTCAAAAGTATACTGTTTCAGGTAAGTTAATTTACATATTCGTTGAAGGAGCTTAAATCGACTCAAGCTAAGCTAAGAAGTTTGATTTCCGGCTGATGGTATACATATAATCGATTTGCTTCTAAGATCATGAATCTCACAAGTTGTAGCAATTTTTTTAAACTTGTAACCAAATCCCTGAATATATGTATATGTATATTTTATGTCTTTTTGACATACAGGTACTCACAGGCTTGGCATTTATGCACCGCCATGGATTTTTCCATCGTGACTTGAAGCCGGAGAATTTACTTTGCTCAGGACCGGAGCTTATTAAAATTGCAGATTTCGGCTTAGCACGCGAGGTACGTTCGCGACCGCCATTCACGGACTATGTGTCGACAAGATGGTGAGTGCATTTTTATTTCCCAACAACAATACTATCTGATAAAATTTGACCAGAACTGACGAGGAAGCAATATATTTACACATTTAAATACAAATCTTTATTCTTATCTTCTTCCCCCTGCGGGGAGGGGGAAGAGAATATTCCCGCGGTAAGGCATGCCTGTCGTAAGAGGCGACTAAAATCCAAATGCACTATGTCTGACAAGTACAGGTCTGTTTTGAATGTCGGCATGGTCAGAGATGTCAGAAAAGTGCTATAATATTAGCTTGAAATAATATTATAGTTTTTATATAGTTTACAATTATATAACAAACATTTGTGGTTCAAGCGACAAATGTCACCAGTCATGCGTTGGGATTACTATGGACTCAAACTGGTAGTAGCCAAAAGTTACAAACGTCATACCAAAGACTTTAACATGGTACCACGGGGAGCAGTTAGCCCTTGGAGGAAACTCCAATCTGCTCATTGGGTTTGGCCCTTTGGTGAGATTCGTGGTGGCTGTGGTTTATACCTAAATGCAGGAAGGGCATTTGTCTAATGTGGAGTCGCACTGCGGCCGGGTGCCGGACCCAGAGTACGGCAGAGGTTTTAGATGGGCCTCGAACCCGACCAAAATGGATAGGGAGTCCCACCCTACCAATTGGAACCAAAGTGTAAGTGTATGTGGCGGCACTCATGCTTTGGTTCTCCCAGAGTGTAGTGTTGTGCATATACTTATGCTTTGGGGCGCTGATCAAGGCATTGATTTGATCCGCTGTGCTTCTGGACACCGTGGAGTTGAGTCTTCGTAGACAGGCATTCACGTTAAAACACATTGGAATCTGTACCTAGGCCCTTCTCCACCTGGTCTTTCCAACGGAGTGGAGGTCTTCCCCTTCTCCTCTCAGAGCTGTAAGAGTGCAAGTCAATCAGAAAATCGTTTGGGTGCCTGCATCTTTATTACCGTATTCACAACATACTACTTTTGAATCAGTTTATAACAAGGGTATAGGATTGCATAAGGTGTTATTATCCTAATAACGCCTTCTGCAATCCTATACACTTGTTATAAGCCTCAGCTAGGATGATCTTCATTGCCTTCAGCTAACAGTTTCCATGGAGTCATGACGCGTTTCTCAAAGCGGATTTTTCAGTCTCGAAAACAGAAAAAATATCAAAGTGATTCAAACTTTTTCTGCCTGCAATTTCGGTCTATTACCGCGAATTACTTCATGTAGATGATTCAAAACAATCAAGTAGTGATTGACCAGTTGCCCCATGCATCACTCTGATTTTTGACTGACTTTAACGTGGTTTTTTAAGTTTCGCCTCAGTTTTGTACCGCCATTCGCTAGATTGTTGAACAGTTACGATGTCACATTCATAAACCCACGTCACGTGGGTCTTCTGTTACATTGCAAAGTATTTTTTCTGTGACCTCTACTCAATGTCCTTTTCAAAAAGATTCAGATCTTTTGGTATGAGTCTAGCATTTGCACGCTTCACCCAAAATTTATCCAAAGCATTAAATGAAATGTAATGTGTCGATTCATAAAAGATTTGAGGCCCTTTGTTATCCATGATTTCAATATGACGATATTCAAGCACTGTTTCCTTAACTTTTTCGATGTTATCGTCATGAACAGTCTCGCATGTGCAAGTTTTCGTTGACTCACGACCTTCACTGAGTGCTTTGTACCACTTAAACACTTACCTTCGTGTTAAAAAAGACGTATTCAAACTTGATCAGATTAGTATTTGCAATTATAGCAATCTACAATATTCTTGTACTTTAAAGGTATCGAGCGCCAGAGGTACTGCTGCATTCCACAAACTATGGCAGTTCCATAGATTTATGGGCAATGGGTTGCATCATGGCGGAGCTCTACACATTTCGGCCACTCTTTCCGGGCAGCAGTGAAGTGGATCAGCTGTTTAAGATTTGTTCTGTTTTAGGAACGCCAGAGAAGGTATGCATATGTAATATTTCAATGACAGTGGAGTCATAACTATCTTATATTACCAGGGAGAATGGCCCGAAGGCTATAGACTCGCTGCTACGATACACTTTCGTTATCCGGAATGCATCAAGGTGCCGCTCAATACGATTGTGACACGTTGCAGTCAGGCGGGCTTGGATTTGTTAGAGGACATGCTACACTATGATCCTGATAAGCGACCCACGGCGCAGCAGAGCCTTAAATATGCCTACTTTCATGCGCTGAAACGTATCTCACCCACTGCGGCGGCGAAAGCCAACGTCAAACTTACGGCCAAATATGCGGCAGCGGCCCCTGCTGCCAATATAAATGCAACAACCAATGCGAATGTGAATACGAATGTCAATGGGAGAAATGCGGGGCAATTGCCGAATTTATCGAATAATGTGCTTCCGGTGCAGGAGAAACTACAAGCGGTTACCGAGCTGCTGCAGCAAGGTAATCGGCAGCATAACAATAGCAATACCATTAATGCCAATAATGCCGTAAATGCAACGTTGAACAACAACAACAATCGCGGGTACAACAATATGTATGCGAGACGTGCAATAATTCCATTGGCACAAAACCCTAACCAAATGCAAGCGCCCAAAATCAGTTTCCTGTCAATAAATGGTGCTGATGCGACACGCTCCACAATGCCGGTACAAATGACAGCTGTAAATGCGCAACAAAACTCGCACACAAACAACGGCATGCCGGCGAATGCTATCAACAATGCCGCAAATCGGCAATTCCGTGAACAACTTGAAGATAATCTCTCGATAAAGAGCGGTTCCATACGCTACAATACAATACTCGCGCCCTCCAGTCACATATATCTGAACGGTGGCGGTGAAGCTGCGCTCCACAAGCGTTCACAGGAGAACCTCGCATTCACCGAGTCCATAAACGATATCTACTTGAATCGCAACACCGGTCAGTTGCAGCCGCCACAACCGCCAAATGTTTCTTTCAATAACAGCGCTAACCCTGTAGGAAATATTAAAGCCGGTGTCATCTATTTGGCGAATGGCCATCGAAATTATGCACTCTTTGAGACCGCCACGAAGAATGCTAAAAATTCGGCGAAAATTAATAATTATTACCTGCAGACACGTCCAAGCTTATTGAACCTCGATGCAGTTGGTAAGGATGCGAAGGTCTATAACATGTTCTCCAAGGTGGTGCCCAAACAAGCGCCACCAAGCAATCTAATTATGCGTAATACATTCGAGCCGAACGGAGACAGCAATGATTACACAAAAAATAATGAGCAAACCGTGGAGAAACCACTTTTCGAGCGTCTCGGTGGCGAGAAAAAGTCGACCTTGCCGAACGGTCGAAATACGGAGCTCAGTAAGGACGATGAACTCGATCTTATATTAGGGTAAGTGTATAGTTTTATCTTATGTAAAGACATTTCTTAATAGAAATTTTGCAATTTGATAGATACCAATAAGAAAGAACTCTCTAGGTTTCTGTATTCAGCAATCCAACTAAGTCTTACACTCATGCCATACTATAAACTACATTTTAACGTAGACGTAACGAGAACCATAAGCACCAGACCACTGGAGGCCATACTTAGGACATCATTAGGCCTTAAGCTCACGAGTAGTAACCAATTAAAAACCTGATTTCTTCCAATTCATCTGCCCAATATATCTGAAGTTTTTGCGTTGGCAGTCCTGGAAGATATCCCGTCCTAACCGGCTAAAAAGTATTCTTTGCCAAAAATAATATTTCAGCGTCTCTTCATGTTCTGCGAATGCTCTGCATTTTAATTCTAATTTGCATTGCAATTTTCTGAAGATGGCATCTTAAGTGCAGTGACCTCCTAGTAATGACACCTATAATGTTACTAAGTTCACTACTCTAGAAGTAAAGGCTTTTTGGCTTTTCAAAGTTTGAAATAACACCCAATGATTTGCAGATATGCCTCCACAGTTAATTATTTATTATCCATAACGATGGGTTTAGCTGTGTTTAGACCAGAGTAACCATCCCAGTAAATGGCGAAGTACGTATCAGTGATATTGAATTGTACACTCTTCCCTATTTAGTTTTACAGCTCGAATTATTTTCTCCAAGATCATATTGAAGAAGTCGCACGAAAGAGAGTCACCTTGCCTGAAATCTCGTTTGATATCAAACGGCTCAGAGAGACATAAAGGCAGCTTTTTTTTATGCTGTCAAACGCAGCTTTGAAATCGACGAAGAGGTGGTATCGATCCTTTTTTCAAGGGTCTTTTCCACGATTTCGGCCATGGTGAAAACCTGGTCAGTTGTTGATGAGGTCCAATTTGTTTGCTGGCGGTGGGATTTAATCTTTCACACAATACGCGATCGAATCTTATATGCGATGTTGAGGAGACTTATCCCACGGTTGTTGGCGGGAATTTTGTGGATTGGGCAGGGCACAGTTAAATTCCAATAGTCGGACATGCTTTCGTCCATATTCTACAAAGAAGCTGATGCATGCTCCTTATCAGTTATTCGCCGCCGTATTTAAATAGCTCGGCCGGCAATCCATCGGCCCCCGTCGTATTGTTGGTCTTCAGACGGGTAATTGCTATTCAAAATTCCTCATGGTCGGGCAATAAAACGTGTGCTCCATTTTCATTGATTGGCGCATCGGGTTCACCTTCTCCTGTCGTTATACTTTCAGCAGGCTGGAAAAGTGTTCCCTCCATAATTTTAGAATGCCTTGGGCATAAGTCAATAGATCATCATCGTACCAGCTGTTCTTTTGCCTTTTCCTATAATTAATGATTTCATTTGCAGCTATACGTATGGAGCTTAAATTTCTATATTTTAGAAGCACAAAATCCAAACAAAAAAGGTCGATGGAAATTAATGTCCGCGTTGGAAGTCTTGGCATATACAGATTTTAACCGGGTGGCATCAAAGAGAGGCGGCTTTACCTGCTAAGCAGAATTCATACAATATTTATTTTTCAAGTACTTCGAAAAAGATATCCAAAACGTACCGAAAAGAGCTCCCTTTCTGTAATTAATTAAGGCTGTTACATAAATAGCTAATCAATACTTATCTCGATCTTCCAACTTTCGGTTTTTTATCCTCTGAACATACTATATTCAGGTTGCAAGAAGTTTGTTGCTTAAGTCTTTTGTACATCGATCTCGAAGTAGATGGCGATTAAGACGTACAGATTATTGTATATTAGGAAATATAAGAGGAAAAGTAAAAAAAAAATAAATAGATAATAAAAATTTATTAAAAACGCCTAACATTTTGAAAGTAGAATGAAATTAGCTAATCACAATAAATATTTTTAGAAGATGATTGTTATAATTTCTGTTTTCGGATTTTATCGATTATAATAAATATTAACAATTTGGTTATAAACTGATTAATTTCTGATAAAATTAAATTCAGTTTATTGCTATAATATATATTATATATTCAAGACATATATGGAGTATCGGTTAAAGAAAAAATTAAAATCAAAATAAGCTTGACCTGTTAAGCTCACTTGAAAAACCCGAAGGTCTGGCTCCCTCACTGATTAACCGAACAATATTAGGTAACAAATTAAGTATTAAAAACCGTCTTTACTTCTATATTTATATACTAGCAGTTATTAACTTATTAGAATCACAATTAATTTTATGTTAAATTTATATTTTTAACAGTTCGAAAATCAAAACATCAGCCAAACGTCAACGTCAACGCAATGGAAAAGCAAATATTTTGCTTGAAGATCTCTTCGGGCACCTATCGCTCGATTCGGATAGCGAAACAACAAAGTATCCAAATACAGTTCCATTAACGACGCAACAACAACAAACATTAGCGGAACGTAACTCCAATTTGCCAAATGGTTATTCCAATGAGACTTCATTGACGGAGAAGAGTAAGATGTACATACCTAGTAGCATTGAAGTAAATAACGGTAGTTATGCTGACTCGCTGTCGACAAATGCGTAAGTAAGCCATAAACTACCATATTACACTTTTTGCAGATCTGCGGAAATCGAAAAATATAACTAATTTGAAGATTTTTGAAATTTGTGGACAGTTTGAGTCTGGCATTGAGCGGTATAATTTCAAATTAATTATATTATATAAAAAAAGGGTTAATTAATATTCTAAAAAGTATAAGTATTACATATTTACTTTACCAAGTTGATCTGATAAGAATTCAGCTCCATTTTTTGTATGGAGTGAGCAATCATCGTTCAGGGAGAATTCAGAATATGTTCTATGTGGTATTTTGACTGCATTTGAATCCATGGTCTGCCAATATGATACCTGCACCATGTTAACTTCTCTGACAAGGGTTTTCGGGGCACCTAGCCATAGCTCCTGAAATGCTGACCGTTGGATGCTTAGGCGCCCTTGCTGCCGTTGTCTACCTATGAGTCTTGTATCGGAAGTCCTTTTCGCTGGGTCATCATCTTCCCTGCGAACGGCATGGCCTATTCATAGCTCACGCGGATGGCTACAAGGACCTTGTGGACAACAATTCTATCGATTGCTTTAAGTTCTTTCTCCTATCAGTTCGTCACCGCCCAAGTCTTCTTTGTGGGCTTATTTTTCTTGGTTGGAAAAGGTTGCTGTTGTTAAGGAATACGATGTCAATATTATATGCGTATCCCAGTAACATTATACTTTTAGAGTAGGCAATACCACTGTGGTTAATATTAGTCGCGCGTACGACTTTCTCCAGCAATATATTGAAAAAAAGCAAACCTGTGTAAAACCTCGTCTGGTATCGATCGGGTCGGAGAAAACTTTCCCGATTGTGACAAAGCTGATGACTTTGTTTAACGTCAAGGATATCAAATTTAGACATGTCGTCAAATACGCATCTCCCGACAGTTTTGTCGAAAGTGGCTTTGAAATTGACAAAAAGGTAATGTGTATCAATCTGTCGATGGTCTTCTGCAGGACTTGGCATATTGAGAAAATCTGTTTAACGGTGGAATTGACTGGTATAAAAGCACACCCAGTAAGTTTATTTACAATGGGCTTAAGACTTCCCCACAATACTATGAGAAAAACTTTATATGCATTATTGAGAATCTGATCAGACCGTCAGCTAAACCAAAGATGTATGCTTTTGTGTAGATTATCACAATAATTTACTGGATTTAGCAAGATTTTGCCATTTCTCAAAAATGACACTTGTTAATTCTACCCGGAAGGATCTACACCTATTTACTCTATACTATTCAGAATCTAGGTACACTCCAAGAGCGTGTTGCTTATATTCAGAAGACCTTTCTGATGAGGGTGATCCATTTCGAGGTTCCTTAATCTTTTAAAGAAAATGCACAGAAACTTCAAATTTAATAAAGAATGTTTATTATCATTCGAAAGAACATTCCTTGGCATTTAGCTTCAATTTTAGGCATCAAATAGTCGGTTACCATGGCGTTATAACGGTCGCTAATGACGTTTACGTTCTCACCGGCATCATTCTTGAAGAAATATGAACCGATGATTCCACCGGACCACAAACCACACCAAACCGTTTTTTTCTGGTTGACATTGCAGCTCCTGGATCTCTTCATGATACTCTTCGGCCCAAATGTGGCAATTTTGGTTGTTTACGTAAAGGGTTTGTCCGGAAAGTAATAAAACTGAGTCGATTTAAAAAAAAATTATTGAACCAATCGTTACAATTCTTTAAAAACTTTCAAAATAGACTCCTTCTGCGTCGATACAGCGCTGCCAGCGCGATTTCCAAGCATTGAAGTCGTCCTGGAAGCTATTCTGTGGAATAGCTTTTAGAGCCGAGGTGTATGCTGCTTGGATCCCCTCTTTCATCTCAAAATGCTTGCCTTTCATCGGCTGTTTCAGACAAGGAAACAAAAAACTAGACTGGGGATCACATCTTTGTTGTTGGGCGGCTCCAGAAGCGTTGGGATACTGGCCTTGGTTAGGTAGCTGTTCACAAGAAAAGCGAAGTGAGCCGGGCCGTTGTCGTGGTGCAACTTCCAATCAGCTGCGATGTCTTGTCGGACCCATTCGACCCTTCATTTTAGTCTCTTGAGGACTTCAACGTAAAACTTAGCGTTGACGGTCTGTCCAGGAAGAAAAAATTCATGGTAGACGATGCCTTTGATGTCAAAAAAGACAATGAGCATCGTTTTTGGATTGGATTTGTTCATTCATCAGCGACCTCTTCCCGGACCTCCAAAAATGCCTGGTACCACCGAAAGACACCACTTCTTGCTAAAGCAACATCTGACAAGCCTGCTTAATCATCTCAAACGTCTCTGTCGAAGATTTACCGATTTTCACACAGAATTTAATCATCTACCTCTCTGCTCTAACGAACGCTGAATTTTCGGCTTGTACCACTCACAGAATCATGTCACGCGAAAATGTTTGTCCTGACTCCCCAGGTGCTTGGAGACAACTGACCGCTCGTTGGTTAGCTAGGAACGCCCTCTACCAAATCCAGTCGACGCGCGCACGCTCCGAAGTACACTCGCCGCAGAAGAAAGTCCTATTACTTTCCGGACAAACCCTGTAGCTATAGAGCCAGAAATTGACCTCAAAATTTGGCTAGAAAACGTCTTAGAAGTTTCCAAGAGCCCACAGAGTGAAGCGATAACGCTTCGGTAACGGGGAACTACCCTGGTCTCTCACGTCTTAACGTCTTAGAAGTTTCCAAGAGCCCACAGAGCGAAGCGATAACGCTTCGGTAGCTGGGAACTACCCTGGCCTTTCACCATAAGTTCGGCAGCTTTTATAAATTGCTTTAATTTTTTAACGGTTCATAAAATTGAATAGAATAGAAGCAGAAGTATATTTAAGGTTTACCGATGGTAAAAACCTTCATCACATTGTCGTCATTAGTGTGTGCCCTCTAATAGTCATCTAGGTTATTCTCATAAGCGCTTGTTAGTCAACATTATTTGATCCTATAGTTTTCTTGTTTGTTGTGTCCGAATTCGTACGTAACATTTTGTCTCTTATGTGTATTTACAATTATTTCTTTATGTATTATGCATTGCTTAAAGCTTTATTTAAAATAATAATATTTAAATATTAAAATGTGTATTTTATAAAACAGTTCTAGTATATCTAAGGATTCACTTGACCCGCCCACAGATGATGAGTGCCAATTTTGGCCCATTAGGTAAAAAACTAGACCTTGCTTATATAAATGATATTTCAAAATAATGTAATGTAGAGTAATCTGTAGTTAACGGCATTTATTTATTAATTAGGTAGTGGACAGTAGTTAATTAATCTAAAAAATAAAAACTTAAAATTAGCATACAAAACCACACGAAGTGTATTGGACAGATATTCGCGTATATTCCGGTATATCGAAATGGGCTGTATTTCAGATGTGTCACTGGTCGCTGATTCCACGATTTACGATATAGCATATACTATCCACTTTCAACTCATCACAATCGAAAATTCTACCTAATTTGAATTAAAGTGGTAAAGTGTTAAATTTGTGTTATGCCTTCTGCTTGCAATTGGCTGTTGTAGAACTTGTGTACGCCCCAAATTTGTATTGTTTGCTACACCTTAGCGAAATTAAGTAGTTAGATTTCTGTGTTCCATAGGCGTAATCTCGTGTCACACAACAGTAGTTACTCATTGTATTTGTTTGTATGTAGCTATGAACTCATTTGCTTTATGTAGTTTGTTTCAGTATCTTGTGCATCTTTCCCCCATTTCGCACAAAACATATCTTCAGTTCAAATAATAAAAAAAATTTTCTTCACATATATTGAATCTCAACAGACAAAAATGAGCAGTTTTACTGAAATTATTTTTTCAGAGTTGATCCACAGTCCGTTGAGCAGACAAAAGCAAAAATGCAACCATGGGACGGTACGAATAAGACAGAAGATGAGAAATTGACGGCGTGGATGGTTGCGGAAAATGGTAGGTCCATCCTAAAACAAATTTTATGTAATTAAAATAGAACTATTCAGATTTTATAGCAATTAACGGTTTGAAATCTAGAAAACTATCAGTTATATTGTGAAGTGGACCAGCAATAATGCATACTAATAGTTAAGTTAGGTTTTAAAAAACGGTGCCGATTCTCAAAATATTATTTTAACCCCATCGCAAATGAGTTCGAGTGCACACAGATATGAATTGGTGATAAGAATATATCTAATGTGCTATCTATATCGATAATATTTTAATTAAGCAGCAGACATATACATATATGTATTTAGCGAAATGAGAAGAGACAATTATAATTAGAGAGTTAAGTGAATCACATTCCAAAAAATTCCCTGAAAGCTATAGCTGCTTAACAATATACCACCATGCATATCGAATACCTTGCTTGAGGGCCGAATTTTCTTCACTAAGAAATAAGTAATATCAATCTAGTTGTATAAGTTCAATATGTAAACATTAAGGAGTAAAAAAGCAAGGATGAACCTCTCAAGTACTTATGTATGTACAAGATTGTCAGGAAAGTAATAGGACTGATTTTCTTCCCTCGCGACTGTACTTCGGAATGTGCGCGCGCCGACTGGATTCGGTAGAGGGCCTTCCTAGCTAACGAACGAGCGTCTGGTCAGTTGTCTCCGAGCACCTGGAGAGTCAGGACAAACGTTTTCGAGCGACGTGCTTCTGTGAGTGGTGCAAGCCGAAAATGCAGCGTTCGTTAGAACAGAGGTAGGCGATTAAACTCCTTGTGAAAATCGGCAAATCTTTGACAGAGACGTTTGATATGACCAAGCAGGCTTGCCCATATGTTGCTTTAGCAAGAAGTGGTGCCTTTCAGTGGCACCAGGCCTTTTTGGAGGACCGAAAGAGGTCGTTGATGAAGACGGTGCTGGGAGACCTGCGAATTCGACAAACATCGGCAATGTAACGCGTGTGCGCAAAGTTTTGAACTCAGACCGTTGAATAAGTATTCGTTTAATTGTCCAGATGTTATATTTTAAATTTATTAAAATCTGTGGTTCACTACGTTCTTACGGAACACTTAAACATGTGCAAGGTATGCGCGAAGATTGTCCAGAAAATGCTCACTGACGACCAGAAATTGCGGCGAGTGAAAGTGTGCCAAGAAAATTTAAACATGTGTGAAAGTTACCCTCAATTTTTGAATAATGTAATCACAGGTGACGAGTGATGGATTTTTGAGGATGATTCCAAGGCAAAGGGGCAATCTTCATTTTTTTTAGACGACAGAGGAGATCCGAGCGGCCTGTAACTCGACTCTCAAGGCTATTCCGGAGAATGCCTTCCGTTACGCCTTCAATGCTTGGAAATCGCACTGGCAGCGTCGCATCGACGCAGAAGAAGCCTATTTTGAAACTTTTTAAAGAATTGTAACGATTGGTTCAATAAATTTTTCTAAATCGACTCAGTCATATTACTTTCCGGACAAACCCTGTATATATAATACATTTTAGTCGGAGTAAGCATTAAAAGTACTTTAACCATTAATCTAGTACTTTGAACAGCGAAGCTCCTAGATATCGAAGACGAGTTCTAGATAATGTTGAACAGTAGCGAAGGAAGTCCAGCGCCAATCTTCTGCCAACTTCAATGCACTTTCTCCATGTATCGCCGTGTCAGTCATTTGTGACCTGTTATTAGGCCAACAACCGTTGATAATCCCATCAGCTCACTTTTGGCATTTTCCTAGAATTCTTTGTAGTCTAGAATAGCGCCAGTTGCTTTCCGTTAACCCCTACATATATTGCTTCCCTGATTTTAAGGACATATTCTGACTGTTTACGTATACTATACATTGATATTCTTTATGTTAAGATCTGCTATGCCCGAAGTTCCTTGTGGTTAATTCACTTAACGCAGAGGTGGAAGGTTGAATAACTTTTCTTGTTCAGCTATTACAGCGGGTTTTGGCGCTCCTTTTAAGCAGAGAACAACGAGCTGTACCGCTCCGACCATTTTCTGTATGGGATTTTGCTAATAGTGGTTCAAAGTAGAATAAAGAAAATAAAGGCTATCCGCAGCGCTAACACCAAACCACTCTGCCTAAGATTTTGTAAGGAGGCAACCATTAGACTTTAAGTGACAAACTAGGTGAAGATCTTACGAATACCCGGTCATAAAGGGTGATTTTTTTAAGAGCTTGATAACTTTTTAAAAAAAAAAACGCATCAAATTTGCAAAATCTCATCGGTTCTTTATTTGAAACGTTAGATTGGTTCATGACATTTACTTTTGAAGATAATTTCATTTAAATGTTGACCGCGGCTGCGTCTTAGGTGGTCCATTCGGAAAGTCCAATTTTGGGCAACTTTTTCGAGCATTTCGGCCGGAATAGCCCGAATTTCTTCGGAAATGTTGTCTTCCAAAGCTGGAATAGTTGCTAGCTTATTTCTGTAGACTTTAGACTTGACGTAGCCCCACAAAAAAATAGTCTAAAGGCGTTAAATCGCATGATCTTGGTGGCCAACTTACGGGTCCATTTCTTGAGATGAATTGTTGTCCGAAGTTTTCCCTCAAAATGGCCATAGAATCGCGAGCTGTGTGGCATGTAGCGCCATCTTGTTGAAACCACATGTCAACCAAGTTCAGTTCTTCCATTTTTGGCAACAAAAAGTTTGTTAGCATCGAACGATAGCGATCGCCATTCACCGTAACGTTGCGTCCAACAGCATCTTTGAAAAAATACGGTCCAATGATTCCACCAGCGTACAAACCACACCAAACAGTGCATTTTTCGGGATGCATGGGCAGTTCTTGAACGGCTTCTGGTTGCTCTTCACCCCAAATGCGGCAATTTTGCTTATTTACGTAGCCATTCAACCAGAAATGAGCCTCATCGCTGAACAAAACACGCGCGCGAAACACATTTCGAACCGAACACTGATTTTGGTAATAAAATTCAATGATTTGCAAGCGTTGCTCGTTAGTAAGTCTATTCATGATGAAATGTCAAAGCATACTGAGCATCTTTCTCTTTGACACCATGTCAGAAATCCCACGTGATCTGTCAAATACTAATGCATGAAAATCCTAACCTCAAAAAAATCACCCGTTATAAGATTAGATGGAAATGAAAAGGCAGAAGGTTTGGCCCGTAGCTGTTGGACCACAATTCCCTTTAGATCTTTCAAGGTTTGTTTTAAGCAAATAGAACACTTCAAATGTTGGCGCACTGACAACACAGTCCATACCATAAAGGTATTTTTAGGTAGTGGAAAAAATTATACATTTCTTTAAATCCACTAAGTTGCTGAACAGGGCTTAATTGGTTACTGCTTCCACCGGTTGGTAATGAATCGAAAACCTTCGAAACTGTAGTGTGCTATTCAGTAATGACACCATCCAGGTCATCTGGACAGCATGAACTTGCCAGCGCAGCTGTAATCCTTGATAAGTTGAACTATGTCAATATCGCCGTATATCTCGTACAGCTCATCGTTCCATTGACTGCGGTATTCACGTTGCCAATGCGCAAAGGATAATAAATCTTCCGCAGGAACTTTCTCTCGGAAGCTTGTAACACCGTTTGAGCATATGTTGTCATTGTTCAATCATCTGCACCATTTAGCAGGACGTGGATGATGAGTGACTTGTAGAATTTGGTCTTTGTTCAATAGCTTGAAGAAGTCACAGTCTCTTGGTATTGAACGATTCGGAGAGGTCCTTCGCGATCCTGACGCCTGGTGTCGAAGGCGACTTTAAAATCAATGAAGAGGTGGTGTGTACCGATCTTCTTTTCATGGGTAATTTGTAGATTTTCCAGGTCTAAAGTTTGTTAACGTTGAGCTTCAGTCTTTCACACACTACGTTCGATAAGGAAGCGTATCCCACGATAATTGGCACAGATTGTGGAGTCCCCCTTTTGTGAATTGGAAGAGCACACTTAGGCTCCCATCGTCTGGCATGCTTTCATCCGAATATATCGTAGAAAGAAGCTGATGCATTTACTTTGTTAGATCTTCGCCGTCCTATTTGAATAGCTCGGCCGAGTATCCATCGGCCACTGCCGCTTTGTTGTTCACCTGGTCGGTAATTGCTATTGGAACCTCATCATAGTCAGGCAATGGAACATATACTCCATCGTCATCGCTTGGGGAATCGGGTTCGCCATCTCCAGACATTAGTTACACTTTCTTTGCAGTTCAGCAGGCTGGAGAAATGTTACCTCTTCGGTATGCTCAAAGAGCATGTGTACAAGTCGATTAGAAAATCGCTTCGCTGTCGGTTGTGATAGCAACTTGTTGACGGGCATGCTTTGCCTCTTCGCCGGCGCTTTTAAATACAATATTTCATAAACCTTTAATATCTACTCTCACATCGGTTCCATTTCGCATGAACACAGTCTTCTTCAAATGTTGGTGTTATGTACATTTAAAAAATCTGAATCATTAAATATTATATGGAAATTCAAATAAGTATGTATGTACATATATATATTTTTTCTGTTTTTCTAGGCTCTTTGCTTGAGAAGAAAATTCTAAATGGACTCAGCGATAAAAACAGTTCCGAATGGAACACAGCGTACCTTAACTACTAATCATGAACAAAAGCGAGTAGAATAACTAATAATCAATAATCTTAAAAAGTGGAAGGAAGGAAGCAACGCAGTGGCCGGAAGGTGGCGAAAAGTTGTGTGAGCTGAATCATCATACAAAAGTTTGTGCTGTGATAAACTAAATGAACATTCTAAAATTCAATAAACAAATTAAAAATTCAAAAGCACATAAATAAGTATTTTTCTAAATACATAAGCAAAAGCAAATGTGTGTGAGACACTATTTAAATATAAAATAAATTGTACAATACAAAATAAACTAAATACTAGCGTTACATTTGTACAAACTTACACAAGAATCGCATAATTCATGGAAAAAATGTTAATGCAAATGAATTTCTGTACGCAAACAACAATAACAATAATTATATGTATGTATGTATTTGTAAATGTGTACTTAATTTTATTTCAAAAACTTTAAAATAATAAAAAATACTACAAAACTGTACAACAACACACGTGTGTGCGACTTCTGCTTTGTTTTACGAACATATAGTGTATTTATGCATGTAAGTTGAAAGTAGAGCAATGTACCGCTTGCGAGAAAGGCTCAAAAGCTAATATGTAGATATGTATAATCTCCTAATTCTCATTTTTATTATCATTACATTGTCTATTCGTCGTCGCTGCGTTGAAATGTGATATCATTAAGCCAGTTCAACAGTTTTACTTTGACTTTTAAAACCAAATTCAAACGGCAATTGTTGTGTGTACTTGTACAACAACCAGCTGATTACCAAGTGACCAATAGAGTCGCCGCAGCGCAGCTAACTCTTGACAGTTACCAGCTGACTGACTTTCGGATTGTCAACGAATTTGATATCCCTCCACGATACTGTGCTGCGAGGCATTTCCTTACAGTTAGTATGTGTTTATAGATGTCATATTTGCTTACGGTATACTGCAATACGCACAGTAAAAATAAAATTACTTAGACTAAAATATATATACATTATATACATATATGTATATATATAATATATTTTATTGTGTGTATTTTAGTAGACAGCGTTACACATAATTTTGTTCGTAAAATTACATAATTAGTAAATTTATATACTAATATACATGGTGACAAAAAAGTATCCGGAAAGTATAAATAAAACGCAAAATATTTAATTATTCATCAATATACTTATTTGTATTTTGTCACCTTCAAAGCTTCTTCAGCGATTTTTTTATACTCTCGCAACAAAGTTGCTAAGGAGAGTATTATAGTTTTGTTCACATAACGGTTGTTTGTAAGTCCTAAAACTAAAAGAGTCAGATATAGGGTTATATATACCAAAGTGATCAGGGTGACGAGTAGAGTTGAAATCCGGATGTCTGTCTGTCCGTCCGTGCAAGCTGTAACTTGAGTAAAAATTTAGATATCACGATGAAACTTGGTACACGTATTTCTTGGCTCCATAAGAAGGTTAAGTTCGAAGATGGGCAAAATCAGCCCACTGCCACGCCCACAAAATGGCGAAAACCGAAAACCTATAAAGTGTCATAACTAAGCCATAAATAAAGATATTAAAGTGAAATTTGGCACAAAGGATCGCATTAGGGAGGGGCATTTTTGGACGTAATTTTTTTTGGAAAAGTGGGCGTGGCCCCGCCCCCTACTAAGTTTTTTGTACATATCTCGGAAACTACTATAGCTATGTCAACCAAACTCTATAGAGTCGTTTCCTTCAGGCATTTCCATATACAGTTCAAAAATGGAAGAAATCGGATAATAACCTCCCATACAAAGGTTATGTTGAAAATCACTAAAAGTGCGTTAACCGACTAACAAAAAACGCCAGAAACACTAAATTTTACGGAAGAAATGGCAGAAGGAAGCTGCACCCAGGCTTTTTTAAAAATTGAAAATGGGCGTGGCGTCGCCCACTTATGGACCAAAAACCATATCTCAGGAACTACTCGACCGATTTCAATGAAATTCGGTATATAATATTTTCTTAACACCTTGATGACATGTACGAAATATGGGTGAAATCGGTTCACAACCACGCCTTCTTCCAATATAACGCTATTTTGAATTCCATCTGATGCCTTCTCTGTATAATATATACATTAGGAACCAATGACGATAGCGGAATAAAAATACAAATACTGCTGAGGTATCCCTTGTGGAAACGATTTTTCGTGATCGAAACACTTTTCATAAGCACTTTTTGGGCTGGCTTTCAACTTCTTCAGCGAATTTTTTCTTTATCTCTTTGATCAACTGAAAACGATTTCCACGAGACGTCAATTTCAGTTTAGTGAACAAGAAACATTCACACGAAGCCAAATCTGATGCGTTTTTGGCTTTAAATTCGGTAATCGTACTCTTTTCGAAAAAATGTCAGCTTTATCGGGACGAGTCGAGCAAGAACGCATTTCATTGAGAGATGTCGGGCTGTCCTGCCACCTTTCTAATACTTACTTAACGATTTTCATGCACCATATCCTTCACTTCTTTTAATATTTTCATCAGTTGAAGAGGTTGAAAGTCGTCCAGAACGGGGCATGTCTTCAACGATCTCTCGACCGCTTTTAAAGGCTTGTGTTTTTGATAAAACTGAATCGCCGTAAGCTTTTCAATATTCACAGCCGTTCCGCTTACGAAATTTGGTTAGAAATACAAAATTTGAGATAAATTCTTTTTTCGGTATTTTTATCCTTTGAAAAAATCACAACGCACTTCTAAGGTGTACTGGCTTATCAGCTGCTATCAATAAATTCTATCAATCAATCGCGCTCATATTTATTTCAGTAATACTTAAAAAAATACAAATTTTTTTGAAATATCATTTACCGGGGTTACAATTTCCGGGTGCTTTTTTGTCCCAATGTATATGCATAGAAGTATACAGCTGTGACATTAAGTATATGCACACTTAAAAGATATGCTTCTAGAAACCCCACATTGTATGTCAAGTAGAAATCAAACGCTTATAATTTAATCTTATGGCCAAAAATTTAGTTTTATTATAAGGTTAAAGGTCCATTATATTATGTTTCCAGTCGATAAACCCAATTTTCGACCACTTTTGGGCAGAAATAATTGGTCGAATATTCTCTTCCAAAACGTCAATCATGTGTAGACAAGCTGCTTCACATAAACCCACCAAATATGGTCCAGCGGGTATTAAAACGCACGGTCATAGAAGCCACGTCACAGGCCCACAATGCCAGATAATGCGCTCACCAAAGTTTCCTTCAATAAGATTGATTGTTTCGTTGGCTGTATAGCAAGTAGCGCCGTCTTGTTGGAACTAAAGGCCGACCACTTAAAATATCCTCCAATTCAAGCACGAAAAAGTCATTAATCATGGCTCTATAGTATTCCCCATTGACTGTAACATTATGAACGGCACTTTTGAAGAAATAAGGGTCAATGATTTCTTCTATCTATAGAGCACACCAAACAGTGAATTTTTGAGGATGCACGGTCTCAACATTGGCTTATGGATTATCATTACTCCAAGCACGACAGTTTTGTTTTTCAACAGACCCGTTCAACCAAAAAAAGCTTCGTCGCTGAAGAAAACTCCTTGTGAAAATCGGGATCACTGGAAATCTCGTTTTGGGCTCATTCACCGAATGTGCGACGCGTTTGATGGTTGTTCGGCTTCAATTCTTGGATGAGTGAAATTTTGTAAGCAGAATTGGACGAGTTAATTTTTTGTTCCGCCAAATATTTCATAAAGTGGATTGGCAGAGCTTCAATTGTTGTTCATGCGATGGCACTCTTGCGGATAATTTTCGGATGCTCCGGTCAACAGTAGAGTAACCGTCTTCGGTGCGCACCATACGACATATCTGAAGATGCGTATTATCCTCTTGAGTGTTGCAGAAGACCGCAATTTTCCGATTCCAAGACGTTCTCAAAAATTGGGACTGTCTTCACAACCTGGCGGATTTTGAAAAATAATTTGGGCTAGCATTCATGTAGAATTGTTCTCACTCAAGAACTGAAGCCATAAACCGTAAACAACCGCAACAACCGGATTATTGCGGGAATAGTTTGGAGATTTGATTATTTGATTCTAGAAATTGCGACATTGAATGGGCTCAAAGAGGTTGTGATTTAACACCATTAGAATGCTTCTTGCGGAATTAGTTGAAGTCATTGGTCTTTAGCAAAAACCAGACCCTCTTCAAGCTTTAGAAATCAATATTGAATATCACATGACATATTCTTGATTTAGTGGAAAGAGTACTCGAAAATTGGGTTCAATTCCCTTTTGGTAAAAAACTGGGACAGTCGATTTTCACAATTTCAGACAATTTTTTCACCAAAAACAGAAAAAGATAGTAGTTGCTAAGTCCGAACTATAAGGTGAATGCATTAGATGATCCAACCAACCTACCGAAGCTTCGGGCGAGTCAGTATCGATATGAGTGAACTGAAGTTATCCTGGTGAAACACAATTTCTATCTAGGCTATTACTTGATGAGCAGTTTATAGTATATGATTGTTTCTGACCATCAATCCTGTCTTGACTAATATTTGCGTCGGCTTCCCACAGATCGATCATGGCCGTTTTCACTTCAAGATGATGAGCAATGTTGTCCAAGAAAGTGACGAATGACAAAGTGTGTTACCTACCCATTAACTGGTCATATTTCAATGCCCACCACTATAAGTAAGTGAATGCCGAAAACATATTACTACAAAGTTAACATTTATTTGGCTTTTTATTTGTTTATATTTGATATTAAATTTTTTATTTTAATTTTCGCCATATTACTCAATCAAAAAGCACTGCAGGAGAACCGACCGGCTGTTGGATCCGGTGACAATTACGCGACAGCGCGTTGAATACAGCTCAATAGGACAGCAACAACAATGTGTGATACAACACAAAGGGCGACCCATGGTTATGCTACCAGTGTTGGGCGGAAGATGTCTTCAACGTGCGCATGCGTATCATATTCATATGGCCGACTTCGTGCAAGTGAGTATAAAAGCTACATCAATGTGGGCAAACAGCATTAAACACAGCGAGACAATTGGAGTAGCAGCAGCAGTAGTACTCAAGCCACAGTGATTAATTAAACAAAAGACTCAAACAACATGAAGGCCTTTGTAAGCAACATACTCCTTTAGAAAAAAAAACTTATATCTAACAATACTTCGTCCACCTTTACAGTACGCACTCACTTTGCTAGCCGTCAGCTACTTCGCCAGCACCAGCGCAGGCCTCATTGGACATGGTATCCCCATTGCCATCGATTTGGAGGAAAACAGCCCACCGCAATATGAATTCCACTATTCCGTGCATGACACCCACACCGGCGACGTTAAGGATCAGTTCGAGCATCGTCATGGCGATTATGTAACCGGCCGTTACTCGCTTATTGAACCCGATGGCCAGCGTCGTGTTGTGGAGTATAATGCCGATCCATTGTTGGGTTTCACCGCTCAAGTGCATCGGGAAGTGCCAGTTATCCGCCAGCTGCCCTTACATCGTCATTAAAAGTTTGCCAGCAGAAAAGCAGTAGTGACATATACACCTACATATACTTGTATATTCATTCTTACATATCCATACATTTTATTTATATCGACAGTTCTGTAAAGCATATGCATTGATCCTTACACACTTACACTTACACACACGCATGTACATACATACATACATATTGAACCATATATAGCAGAATTTAAAGTTGTCCAGATAACATGTTGGGCAAAAACTAACAGTGTGTTGAAGACATGTAATGTGGACGACCCTTTATACACATACTCTTATAATAAAATACATACATACTCCACATAAAGGCCTTGAGCTACTCATTGCAACATATACCATTTCACAAACATTCAAAAATAAATGAAATTATTTATGCAAATTGAGTTGTTATTAATAAGAATGCTTGCGTCCTGTTTGTAGATGACGATGTGAGAGGTTACCTTACACTCCTCTAAGACTTTATTCGGTTGTAGCCTCGTTAAGCAGCTGGAACGTGTTTAAAGAGTGGTTTTGCTGTTGTTGTTGCAGCGGCAGAAAGCATTTTTAATGTAATTTCGAGGAATGGTGCCGAGTTGGATAAAAATCCAGGTCCGTTCAGGTTACTTAGACCCGACTGTCGTGGAAAGAGGTCCTCTTTGGAATCTGCGGTGCACTAAGGATAACATCAACGATGGCCATCAATGCCATAGCTACGCAAACAGCTGGCAGGTGCATTGGGCCGATTGCTTATATTAGACTCAGAGAAGCCGGGTACATGGGAGGTTCTAAGCAGGGACATTCTGAAGTGACGGTAAATGCACTGCTCTAAAGTGTAGCAAACTTCAGAGAGGTGAGAATTATATCCCATAACTGACCTGGAATAATGGCTTTGAGCTCTCTGACAGTGCGTTTAAGATTAGTCAAAAAGTGTTTTACCTCTTTATCAGTATCATCAAACCACTTTCGAATCGCTGTAGATTGCAAAGTTAATAAGCTTGCTAGAGGGGGCTATAGAGGGCTAGAGAGGGCGTTCTTACAATTTTATCAGTTCGGGAACGATACTCCAATATCCTTGCATAGAATCCAGGGATCTCCCGTATGCTTTGCAAGTACTGAACAACAACGAAACCTTGTTTGCTTGTGAGATCTTTGTGGCCCTGAGAGGAACGCAAGATGGCCTTGAATTAATAGCTTTTACAATTCCTATTGCCACTGTGGTAGATGTTCTGCCCGCACACTATTTAAGAGGCTCACACACTGTGAGGTTACATACATTCCTCATTATAAATTTTAATATCTCGATCTCATGTACGAGTTCGTGATACTTCTAGAAAATAGTCCCTATAGATAAGTAGTTGTATGCACATACATATTGAAGTTTTTATTGTGCAAAAATATATTACGTTTATGGCCTTTTGACGTCAAGTTCTTCATGTGTCCCTCCCATATGTGGCAACCATGTCTTTCAGCAGTTATAACTTCAACAGGCTTCGTAATGTGTAACTTACGTACGTACGTAGGAAGTATTCTACTTGTATTCACTATTCTTCTTCCAGTGTCTCGAGGGGTCTTGAGTAAAACTTTACTGTTAAGGTATCTCCAATAAAATGTGAGAATAAGTCCCGCCTACGAAGTAGCCAGTTAATCACTTTTTAATGTAGCTACTTGTCTAAACGATTCATATTCTGGCATGAGATCAAAAAGTTGTGTAGCATATTATTACAAAACTATTGATTTAAATCAACTCTGTATTGCGAAAATCGCATCTTGCAAACTACAGATCCGGAACATATCGTTATTCTTCTTTTTCTTTATTGGCGTAGACACTGCTTACACGGTTATAGCTGATTTTACATCAGCGCGTCTGTTGTTCTTTCTCTTTCGTATTTGGCCCCAATTGAATATACCAATTGGAAGAGGACGTCTGTTTTTACCGGTGCGTACTGCGTCAAATACTCTCGGAGCTGGAGTATTTTCATTCCTTCGGACGACATGACCTAGCCAATGTAGCAGATATCTCTTAATTCGCTGAATTATGTCAATGTATAACGGTATTCGCCGTCACAAATGCCCAAAGGACCATAAATCTTCCTCAGAACTTTTCTATCGAAAACTCGTAACATCGACTCATTAGATGTTGCCATCGTCCATGCCTCTGCATATAGCAGGACGGGGATGATGAGTGACTTGTAGAGTTTGATTTTTGTTCGTCGAGAGAGGACTTTACTCCTCAATTGCCTACGACTTCGAAGTATAACTGTCAATAGTTATAGAGAGCCAAGTGCGACGACTGTTTGTTTGCTGACAGGAGATATTTATCTTGCCTTCGTCCACTACCAGACCCAGTTTAGCGAAAAAATCTGGGTTCAATGTTTCGGTTTGAACAGTTTTCTTGGAACTCTCTTTATTTCAGTTTTGGTTAGCGTAAAAAAGACACAGTAAGTAAAATCTCGACGTGTATTATTAATTACAAGGCAAGTTTTCGATGATCTTATAACCCTCAGTAGGTGATTTCTAACACACAAGCTCTTAAGTTCTCCGAGAAGTAGACATTACTATCTTTTTTGAAAAAAATGGCTGTAAAATTCAAACTAATTGCCGTAGCGCGTTCATATGTATATACTGTACATAAATGTTAAAAAGACTTTAATAAATTGGGAGCCCTATTTGCACAAATTTCTCCTGAGACGATTTTTTCACCAGCAAATTCATTTACCAAGTCAGGAACAAATAATAATCGCTTTGTGTCAGGTTCGGGCTGCATGATGAATGCATAATAACCTCTAAGCTCTAGCAAGCACCAAGCTCTAAGAGCTCATATTGAGTCAATATTGATCGGTGTAGCTTGGCGTTGTCCTGATGGAAATCAATTACGAATTAAGAGTTTGGCTCTAGGTGGGCAGTTTACATATGGTAGATGATTCTCAGCCAATGCCACCAAACACTCTTGACCGTCAATCCAGGTTTGACCACCGTTTGGGTCAACTCACCGCAATTAAATTCTGATTGTTTTTGGTCGACGGTGTCGTAAGTAGCACACTTTTAGCAACAATAGCCACCGGCTTCAGACATGCATTGATTAGGTTGTGATTAAGTAGCAATTCGCAGATGGATATTCAGTTCATGAAGTTTTTTGTGTTAACTTGTGTGGCAACCGCTAATCTAGTTTGGTGCACTTGTTTCTGGATCAGATTTGCTTATCACGCCAAATCAAGTATTTCGAGAACGTGAGAAGGTTTTAAAAAAAGTCATACAATTTTGACAATATTCTAGTTACAGTTGGCATTTCAAGACAAGAAATAATATTTCTCGTCAAGCCAAAAATTTTTGAGCCCACGTAGCCACTCTAAACCCTCGCAGAGATAAAACGAATTATTTTTCATAATCGCATTCTAGTTTTATTTCAAAATGCATAAAGTGCTTTCTATACAGCAAATTGCAAATAATTTTATGTGTAAACATATTTATAACAAGTTAACATACAATAGCTTTACTGTTAAGTGAAATATAGAAGTGTTATGGAAATTTAAACAAAGCAGTGTTTCATAAATGTTAGAATAATGAAATGAACTAAAACGAAAAACAAAAACACTGTCGATGATGCTGCGGCACTAGTAACTCAATATATCGCAGAAACAGGAGCGCAATCGGGCGATTCTTAAGACGTGATATCGAACGAACGAAAATCAAAAACTGTGCTAACATGTTATATGTGAATGTAAGAGTAGAACGTGTTGAGCCTAAAGGTTAATGCTGACCAGAAGGGTCACGTGCCTGATGTGGCACGCTTAGTGTACCTACAGGAGTCGCTAATGATTGCTTGAATATTGCTGCGGTGGTGTTTTCAAATAAAAAAGTATTCAACTTAAAATTGTTTGTGTATTTGTATGTAGTGTTTCGTGGTTGACGCGTGAATATTCAAAATGTAGTGAACTTAAAAAAATCTAGATATGACGTTTATACATGTATGGTATATATATATTTAAATGTAAACTACCCGTAGAATTGATTTGTTTAACAAAAGATGATGCATTGCTTAATGATTTCTCAATGATTTGGTTGTGTGACAATGTGCTGAATCAACTGCTCGTTCAACCAACTGTGTTGCTAATCGTACGAAGTCGCTTCATTGCCATTGACTATGCTCAGTACTTACCCCCCAGACCCAAGGAGAGCAATGGTAATTTCGGTGCTATGGCAATGGGTGCGAGTACTTTGGCTACCGGTGCAATAGCCTTAACCACCTTTTGACCAAGTGGATCACGACGCACTAAAGCATTGAAGCCATTGTGGGCATCGGATGTATAATCAACGGTGCGTAGATAGCCATCAGCATCGACTAATGAATATTGTCCTTGCACCACATCGCCTTTACGGGATTCCGTTTGGCTCTTAATGTCACCGGTGTGATCATCGCGCACCGAATAGGAGAACTCATAGTGAGCTGGTGCTTCGACTTCGACGGTCTTGACTAGCGCCGGCTTGAGCAAGAGTGGTGCATGTCCCAATTCGATGGCGGTAGTGGCACCCAAACCGATGATGAATAGACCGAACAACTGTAAAAGGATATGTATATATTAGCCAAATTAAGTGTTTCAATAATATTTGGTTACACGTGGTACGCACAGTGAACATTTTGTATGTGTTTTCGAAGGATTTTACTCTCAAGTTAAACTGACTGTACACTGACTTTTTCGTCCTACTGTACTGTGGTGTATTGATTTGTACTCGTCGAACTCCTGTGCTGTACTATGATTCTGATCAATTAGTTGCCAACTTTTATATTGTGTGACCACTGATGTCCGTTAGCTTGGAAATTTCTGCCGCAGCAGTTGCGCTGTGTGCAACAGTGGTGGCACAAGTGCTTGTTTGGGTCGCACAACAACAATTTGCTACAGTATCACTACAATATTAACCAATATCTGGTGTATGCAAATGTCTACTATATGCCTATGTGTGTCTCAAAACCACCACCCAGCGCCTTACCGTTAAAAATATCGCTCTCATATCTTATTTAGCATTTACAGTCTTACAAAAATAAATCCCACTTGTTGATCATTTTAAGATTTTTAATTTTTTTTAATTTCTTTACAACGCATTTTAAATATTTTTTCTTTTAACTGCAAGTATTTTCATAACACTTTCGGGTATCTTTTCAATATACTCTTAGTAGATTTAACAGAAATCTTGTTTTGTTCATCGATACGCATGCCCATTTATTTATCTCTCGTCTAGGTGCCGATATTTTTTTGGCATTTTTTCTTGCGGTTGGCGCGTGTCGCTGCAACGATCTATTTTGCTGTGCTTTTTCTTACCTGCTGGCGCTGCGTATAGTCTTTTTGTACTGGTCAGCACAATATTTTGAAACTTAAGAGTTCTTTTAACCAAAATACTTAGCCATGCCATAAATTCTGTTACAAACCTTACAATGCATGCATGGGAGAGGGAATGCAGAAAAAAGTGGCGCTACCATGTGAGGACCAGGGTATATTAAGTTTGTCACTATGTTTGTAACACCCAAAAGGGAACTCAGCGCAGTACATACTTATATGTTTATAAATGATCAGCATGTTGAGCAGAGTCGATTGTAAATACGTGAATTAGTCCCTCAGTTTTTGAGATATAGTCCTGAAATTTTACAAATGTGCTTTTTTCACCAAGTAACTAGTCATTTGCCTTTATCAACATGTCATAATCGACGATAAGGGACAACTTACAATTAAATCCTTGTATGGACAACTTTTTATGTGGCAAGGTATCGTCACGAAAATTATAGATTATATCTGTATATATTAAATTTTTATCCAAGTCATCGTTACAACCTTCGCAGGAACGGCCAACTATGGCATATAGCTACATATGTACCACAGAAACTAAACGATCAAATTCAAGTTCTTGTGTCAAATATTTTTTTTGGATTTAATAACATATATTCATGAAATTTGACACGGATTATTATCTCAGCGCGCTACAAAATTTTTTATATCGAACTATTGTAATGGGTGATCCAAGTAGAGGAACTGTTTTGCATTTTGTCAGGAAAATACTGACGCTTGAACAACGTTTACAAAACGTTCAACTTTATTAGAAAAATTCACGTTCTGTAAACAATATGCATCGCTCAACTTATGGTCAAAATAATCGTCCTACTCTTCGCAACACCATCCCCCATCTTGTGACCAGTATTCATTATTAGATAATATTCGACCGAATAGACCGCGCCCAGCACACAGTGAAGAAAATATAGCAACCGTAGCTGAGAGCATACACGAAGACCGTGGAGAGTTGATTCGGCGCTGTTCGCAGTAACTCGGACTGACGTATGGCATGACTTGGCGCATTTTACGTCAAGATCTTAAATTGAAAGCGTACAAAATACAAGTTGTGCAAGTATTGAAGCTGCTCGACCTTCTCAAGCGAAATTGCTTCGCTCTATGGACTCTTCAAAAGTTCCAAGAAGATCCGGTGTTATCGGCCCAAATTTTGTTCAGTAATGAGACCCTTTTCTGGCTCAATGGGTATATAAACTAGCAAAATTGCCGCGTTTGAGACGAAGAGCAACTTGTAGAGATTCAAAAGCTGTCATTTCATTCAGAAAAAACAACTTTCTGACGTGGTTTGTGGGCCGGGGGAATCATCGGTGGATATTTCTTGAAAAATAATGTCGATGAGAACGTTTTATATCACACTGTTAGACTTTTTCCTGTGGGAGTATGTAAAATCTAAAGTCTATGAGAACAACGCTTCGAAAGCATCACACGGGTCATTCGCCAGTCACCAGTCGAAATGCTCGAACGAGTCGTCGAAAATTGGACTCAACGGATGGACCAACTGAGACGTAGCCGCGGCCAACATTTGAAAGAGATAATCTTCAAAAAATAAATGAGAAAGAACGCTCATTCGAATGATACTACTATGGCATATAAGTGCCGTATGCAGTGACCGATTAAAATCTTTTCATATTTGTCTGTGAAAAAGGGGTTTAAACCGGACAAAAGTGTAACAGCAAGATATTTTAGAAGGCGTGTTAACCCTGCTCCAGTGACTGTGACTTAAAAGCAATATTTCTGGTTTTATAGCAGCATATTAATGGCCGTCGGGAAGTTCAGATTTGAATCCATTTGACTAAAGTTCGTGGTCAAAGTTGGGGAACATGACCTGTCAAATATGCTACAGAAACGTGGAGAGTCTCAAAGAATTCTTCGTTCAAGTAGAGTCGTCAATACCAATACAAATTGTGCGTGTTGGTATGAAACAATGGCCGAATCTTTTGAGGACTTGTGTGAATGTAAAAGGTAAACATTGCAAAATTTTAGATTGATTCAAACCGTCAGACGTACGGTCCCCGACGTTTCTTTTTGGGTTTTACACTCTGTTCTCGCTATAAAAAGGTTTTAAAATAGTGTTCGGAGGTAGTTATTGTCCGAAGGAAATGCGAGGGGCAATATACTAAGTGGTTACGTAATTCCTACTGTTTTGTAATAGTCGGGTTTGGCGTGTGTAAGTCTGGTTTGCCAGGTTCAAGCTTGGATTTAAGATTGATCTTCTGCTTGTTTTCGCTATGCCCTTTTCTAGATTTGCTTCAGTCTGGTCAAGGAATTAATAATAAAAGAAATACTTGTACATATATAATGTCTACTGTAATATCGTTGCATCTCAACATGTTTGAGAAACCATTTGTACAGACAAATTTATGCCGGTACATTAAATAAAATCATATAATAACTAAACATGCAGAAGTGAAAATAAATTGGTTGACCAGTGCTGGCTATGCGTTGGAAATTTAAATCCTACTTGCTCCAATTTCAACTTGAAACGCTTGTTTGGCGTCGCCAATTCTGCGTAGAAGCTGACGAAACTTGTCTCCAAATACTCTTACGCATTTGCATGCGCGTATATCTGTATGTAAGTATGTATGTATGTATGTATGTATATGGGCTTGTTTATTTCTAGCTAGAAAACATTCAGCTATTTGCATATTTACTTGCACGATTTTTGCTAATGAAGTTCGGAAATGGGAGATATACTGATAAGGATAAACATCGACGCAAGATTTCAACACAAAATATAAATTGCAGATTTTTGCTAACTGAATTCTAATTTTGACAGTAACATACAAATCAACGATAAATAACATGTGTTGTATAATTTTTACATGAGTACTTTTGAATTTCGCATAAGACACAATGGCAAAAATTCTGTGAGTAATCAATTTTAGGTTCGTTACACGGTATTTTAATAAATCCGATTTAACGGCAATAGTAACTCCAGCTCAAATAATTGCAATTGTGCTTCTCAACTACCATTTACAGTAAATGGTGGACTCACCTGGTATAAATATTAAAATAATGTTTATTTTTCCTTTTCAACAGGAAATATAAAGCATATAATTTATAATTTAGTGCTAAGAAGTGCTTGTTAGTATTTAGCGGTATTATTTAGTACTAGTATTTTGTCTATTTGAGCCCATGCATGTTAGGTGTTTTGTTGTGATACCGTTAAGAGTGATTTCAGGTTGTATTATATGCCTTTTTTACTTATGAGTTTCAGCTTCTGGCCGCTTTAATTATAAGGAGAACAAGAAAAACGTTAACTTCGGCTGCACCGAAGCTACCCTTCACAGGTGCATTTCCTTTAATAACTATGTAATCAGTTTGTATGGAATCTATAGTAATGCTATAGTAATCCGTAATTTTTTCTGAGATTATGTTATTACCTTAAGCAGAAATCTATGTGAAATTTTGAGAAGATACCACATCAAATGCAAAAGTTTTCCCTACAAGAACTTGATTCCGATCGTTCAGTTTGTATGTCAACTATATGCTATAGTAAACCGATCAGAACAATTTCTTCGTATATTACATTATTATCTTAGAAAATAACCTGTTCCAACTTTTCACAACAGCAATAGCGTCTCCGGTGTGCACTGTAAGTCCTCTCTAAGGATGTGCTTTAACCACTAGAGTACATAGGCTGCTATACATATTTCTGGACTAGGCAACACTAAGTGTTGCAAGGTGCAATCTGACATTTAAATTGGAAAGTTTGACATTTTTTAGCATAACATCACTCAGAACGTTTTGTCATTTAATCGTGAATTGTTTTATTTACAGGGAATGAAAAAATTCATCTCGGCCAAAAAATGGAATTAACTCGTGAACATTTTCGTGCGATCATTTTTCACAACTTTCGACGTGGATTATCACGACAAGAGTGCATCGATGAACTAAAATCTCTGTATGGCTATGAAGCACCATCCTATAGCACTGTGAAAAACTGGTATAACGAATTCAATCGTGGCCGACGCTCGCTCAAAGACGATTTCCGTGAAGGTCGTCCAAAAACAGCCGTTGTGCCAGAAAACATCGATGCCGTGCGTGAACTGATAACGCAAGACCATCCTGTAACATACCTTCAGATAGAGGCATGCCTATGTATTTCTCCCACCAGCATACATTCGATATTGCATGAACACCTGCCGTAAAAAAGGTTTGTTCTCGTTGGATCCCGCACAATTTAACAATCGCTCAAAAAAAGGCTCGTGTGGATTGGTGTAAAGAAATGCTGAAAAAATACGATCGCGGTGCTTCAAAAGACAATCGTCACAGGTGACGAATCATGGATCTATGCGTATGAGTCCGAAACAAAACAGCAATCGAGCGTGTGGGTCTTCCAAGATATTCCTATTTTCATTATTAGGCCAGAAATATATATAGCAGCCCTCGTAAACGTTGTGGGAAACGAACCTATGGTTGCTCCAATTACCAACTTTGCTGGATATTTCCGAAAAACTGATATAAACGCTTTTCACAAACTTACTTTCAGGCGATCTTTTCACTACCAATCATTAGTCTTAGAGAAGAATAGGTAGTAATCACATGCAGCTCATAGTTGATGATGGCCTGCCATTGCCATAAAACGCATAGAAAACCCTTCCTGGCCGTCGATCCTTACCCCGATTCGACTACAACCATTTTCACTTGACGTTACCGTAAATGTTCCAATTTCGATCATCAGTAACCATCTGCATCACTAAATTCGCGGAAAAGCAGTACGAAAACTTATCTTGCTAACTAGTTTAGTTAGTCTAGTTTATAATTATATAGTTTTCCCCGATGGCATTACATATTGGATAACCTTTCTTTTGGGATAGATGAGATTTACATATACATATGTATATGTAGTATATTATCGCAACATTTTGTTGCAGAGTACAATAATTTTGTTAAAAATGGGCGTGTCACGCCTCATAAATGCTTTATTGTACATATCCTTCAAACTCCTAAGACTAATTCAACCTAACTTGGTGGAAAGACGCCCTTTAGTGCTTCTTCATACACTGTGTAAATGGATAAAATCAGATAAAAACTACGCCCACTCTCCATATAACGGTTATGTATGTTGAAAACTACTAAAACCCGCCTGAATAAATTTGGCTAAAAAATTAAACTACCCAAACAAGATGGTCGGAAGGGGCCTAATACTAGGAGTAGGTGCAAAAATTAGACAATGACCGTAAAATTATATAGCTCAGGAACTACTTCAACCAAATTTGGTGTTTGAGCTTATCCAAACATTGCCACATATATTTAATACCAAGCCTTCTTCCCATATAATAAACTTTTTAATTCTTTCTGGTTCTTTCACTTTAAAGTTTATAAAATTTTCGAAATCGTTATATAACTCTCCAAGGACCCATACATCAAATATTTATGTGAAACCCAGTGCATATGGCTGATTTTTAACCGAGCACATCAGTCAACCTGTGTGTTGAAGTATTGAAATTCGGGGAGAATAATTTTGTGATGACAACATGCTCCTGTACAAAAACTGGTAAATTCAAATCAATACCTTCCATTCAGACATAGTAAAAATCGAAGAATTCACTTTTAGAGCCTCTCAAAACGACAAGTACTAGGGTTGCTATATATATTTCTGGCCTAATAATGTAAATAGGAATATTTATCAACGAAAATGTTTTTTTTTTTGGGAAACCCACACGGTCGATTGCTGTTTTGTTTCGGGTTCATACTCATAGATCCATGATTCGTCACCTGTGACGATCTTATAAACGTCTTTTGAAGCACTGCGATCGTATTTTTTCAGCATTTCTTTACAGCAATCCACACAAGCCTTTTTTTGAGCGATTGTCAAATTGTGCGCGATCCAACGAGAACAAACCTTTTTTTACGGCCAGGTGTTCAGCAATATTGAATGTATGCTGATGGGAGAAATGCATAGGCATGCCTCTATCTGAAGGTATGTTACATGACGGTCTTGCATTATCAGTTCACGTACGGCATCGATGTTTTCTGGCACAACGGCTGTTTTTGGACGACCTTCACGGAATTCGTCTTTAAGCGAGCGTCGGCCACGATTGAATTCGTTGTAACAGTTTTTCGCAGTGCTATAGGATGGTGCTTCATAGCCATACAAAGATTTTGATTCCGCGATGCACTCTTGTCGTGATAATCCACGTCGAAAGTTGTGAAAAATGATCGTACGAAAATGTTCACGAGTTAATTCCATTTTTTGGCCGAGATGAATTTTTTAATTCCCTGTAAATAAAACAATTCACGATTAAATGACAAAACAGTGATGTTATGCTAAAAAATATCAAACTTGCCAATGGAAATGTCAGATTGCACCTGGCAACACTTAGTTGCCTAGTCCAGAAGTATATATAGCAGCCTACGTATCTCAAATACTAATGAAAATTTAGCATAGATGTCACTAACAGTACTACCAACTTACAGAAAAAAATTGTATTTACCGATTCGAAAAACATGCGAAGTATAACTTAAAAATTCACCTTTCAATTTGATCGCAGGAGTATACCTAATAAGTATAAATATTTTCCAACTTCCGTTTGGGCTTATATTTCATCTATCGGTCAATGCATATGTAAAACATCTTAACAAGAATATTTTTGGGCCGAAATGGATGACACAAGTTCACAGCGAATGTCACAATCGATTTATTGAAAACCAAGTTTGGTGAACGTGTTATCTCACGAAATGGTCTAGTCAATTGGCCGTCTCGTTCGTGCGATTTAGACTCTTTCACGTAGAGCTACGTCAAGTCTATGGTCTATGCTAACAAGCCAGTGACGATTGATGAACGAATATTTTCGATATTCGAAATTGCAGCAGTAAAACTGGGTTCAGCGTCTGGACTTCTGTAAGGTTTCTTATGGTGACCATGCAAAAGAAATCGAGTTGCATACATAATGGCATCGAGTTTACTTTCACAGGAATAAAGAATTTCATTGATATCCCAAACCATTTTTGTTTTATTTAAAATGTAGCGCTCTTATTGATAAACCCGTTATTTTAGTATAAAAGAAAACTGATAATATAAGAAATTGAAATTTCCGGCTGGCTTTATAGCGTATTTATCCGCCAGTAGGTATTCTAATTCTACACCTTAGCAAAGATAAGAAAAAACAAGTAAGGAAGCGCTAAATTTAGTTGCAACCGAACATTTTATACTCTTGGAACTTGACAAATCAAAGCCAGGAAAATACCTTAAGGTATAAAACGTCTACCAGAGAATCGGAAGCCAAGCAATTTTATATATACATACGTATACACTATACAGCTCAAGATCAAAAATCCTGGTAATAGCTATAAGGAGGGTAGGTCAAGTTTTCTATTTTAGGCATAAAGATACACTATGAGTTAAACATGTTCTGGAATTTTCATTGAGTTAACTCAAATATTGGCATAAATTCACCTGGAAGTTTGTATGTCTTTATATTAGATATATAGGAGCTAAGGGAAGTATTGGACCGATTCAACTCATTTCGGATACACAGAAATACTATTTTCAGAAAAGGCTTCTGTCTGAATTATATATCTCACACATTGACCAATATTTTTGGATGGATACTGGGGTCCACACATTAGTTACCTAAGGGATTGGATTTAGACAATTATAGGTCATAAGGTGGCATACCTTAATGGAATTATTAGTGCAAAGTTTTAGCCTGTTATATCAGTTGCTTCCTGGTTTGTGTACTGGAAACTGAAAGAATCAAATGGGAGTTAAAATTATGTTGCATAGAAAGACGGCGTGGTTATAGTCGGGTTTCGCCCATTTTCACTGCATTATATAGGAATGAAGAAATGGAAGAATGCGGCGTGCTAAATTTAGTTGAAATCGGACGGTTGGGTACCGAGATATAAGATTTCACTAAAAACTGGGCGCTGCTATGGCCATGGTCCAATTTTTACACTGGCTTCCGTAAAGTCCTCTCATACCATCTCGGAGGTTAAATTTAACGTGTCTGGCGTAAGAATACTCGTAATAGTTAATGATTTATTGCTCTTTTAGTAGTTTTTAACCATACCGTTTTATGGAGAGTGAGTGGGGTTATCCTTCGATTTCATCCATTTTCACCCTGTGGGTAGAAGTTTTTATAATATTTGCGGTTAATAAATTTGGTGTTTGTAGCTTTAGTAGTTTAGGAGATATGTATATTAAACTAATTAGAGAGCCGCAAAACCCATTTTTTTTAATTTTTTGCCCACAGCTGCATCTTGCTACTGCAATCTTCTGTATAAAAATACAGTTTTATATCTTAATTTGGTGCTTAGTTATGGCATTTATCATTTATGTATGCAAGTATAATGTAGATATAGAGTAATCTATCTCTTTAATTTTAGGTGACACGTATACCCGTTAGATAACCAAAATTATTATACCTCCTGTCCTGTACAAGGTTGCAAGAGTATAAAAATTTAGATATGCTGATATGTATGAAATATTACATATATAGTACATACTAAAGTTTAGTGCCATAAATGTGCGATATCGACTCATGAACTATCCCAGCTCCCATATATTACATATAATGGTTTTCATTACTCCATAACAAAATTTGTGCGCAAAAATGTTTGGATACAGCTGAACTTTGCCCTTCCCTACACGTTCATAATTTATCTTTTGATTTGCGCTTCATCTAAATCTTTAGTTTTCATCACTTGACGCACGTTTGTCTTTCTTCTTTGCGATTTCGTGCCGTTTGACACGTTTTGCATCCAAACAGCACTTTGAAAATATTTCAGTGTTTACGGTTTGCTAACAGACGCATCAGTTGCAAGATGGGCCCAGATGTATTAGCAGTTATTTTTGTAACCGTATTTTTAATTAGTTGCACCAACGTAAATGTAGGCGCCGAAAAAGAATTCACCCAAGCTGAGTATGATATCATCAACGATACTGCGTCCTTTCCATGGCAAGACCTACGCAATGAAATACATCAGGGTGATGCCATCACCTACGAACTGGGCACTCCACAATACCAAATTTTGAATGCCGATGAGCCGATAGAAATCATCACACCCGATCAGCCCGGTTATTACGAAAGCCTTAAGCGTTATGAAGCGGCAGCAATGCAGCAGACAGAGGAAAAGCAGAGTGATACGACTACGACACCCCCAGAAGAAATAAAGAAGCAAACAGTTACGGAGAAACAAGAAAAACGGATTTCAGGTGGGGAGAAGAAGATTCAATTTATCATATTAAATTCGCAGAAAAAGCGCAAAAATCCAAAAACGTATTTAAGTTCACCAAATCAATACCAACAAGATGTCACAAAGGTTGAAACGAGCAAAAAGAACAATGAAATGAATAATAAAAAACCGGTAGCAAAGGAAACAGTGCCCTGGACCCAAAAATTTAACGACAATATGGAGGCACACTCGAAAAGAAATGAAGTAGAACTCGTTGATTTGTCAAAAAACATCGAGAAGAGCAAGCAAATCCAAAGTGTCTCCTCACAATCAAACGATAAGGAAGAAATAATAAAACCTTTGGAGGAAAATACGTTTATTCCAAACACAGAAACCATTATTATCGATGATAATAATAATTCGAGCAGCACTGTCTTATCACCAAAGATTCTCACGGAATCGTCGCTAACAGAAGTCGTTCCGGCTACGGATATACCAGTGGAAACTCCACTCCAATTACCAGATACGTTTCTTACATACGATACTCCGCCCACTGAGGAGACATCAGCGCCTCTAAACCAAAAACTGAAAGAACCCTATATGACTGAAATGAGCTCGGATGCGCCGGTATATGAAGCTCCACCCCACATCCGCGACTTCGAGTATTTATATCGCTCAGCGTTGGGTCTACCATAATATAGACCAAAAATTAATATATGTATATGTATATCTGAATACCAAATATATGGGTATCCTTCAATTAATTTAAGGTGTTTTTACAATTTTTTTTTAAACAATTGTTTTATAAAAAACTATAAAAATGAATAAAAAAAGTCAATAAATATTTTTTTAATAAATAGTTTTAATCGTGTAATTAGTAATGTAGCAACCCAGTCAACACCTCATTTGAACTTTACACAAAAGTATTAAAAGTACATATAATGCCGACAAATGATCTGAACACTGTTCAAGTGGAGCCGCAGCTATCTCAGGGTAGGCTTTTGTCCATATACGCGTCACAAAGTTTTTAATAAAAGTCTATATAGAGTGAAAAATAACACCATTAGATAATATGGAACTGTCAGACAGAAGTGATTGTTATATGGATGTAAAATTTAATTTGATATCTGAGGATGTGAAAGTGAAATTGTAGACGTCTAAAATATTGCAGACGATTTTGATCAGATTTTGGCGAGGTTAGAAATCACAACTTAAATATCTTGTTGAGAAAAACATTCACAATGGATATATGTATCTGTGTGTATAAGTATGTACTTTGATTTTGAATTTGAATACATAAACACTCTCACTCATATTTCAAAAGGAATGTACGGTCAAAGCCGCACTCGCGACTATTCTTCCACATCACTGCTGACAGTCATAACTTCGAAGTCGTAGATCTTGGAACCAGTATCAACACTGCCAATAATGTCAGCCTTGAAATCCAACGCAGAATAACTCTTGCCAATAGGTGGTACGAGATTTGACAATTAAGTAATGAGACTGATTTTATTGCCGCGCTTGTGGTAAACCTGTGACCTTGAAATTCCCTTTCTCTTTTTCCAGCATCCCTCCTCTATCCATTGATATATGTACCACTGCTCTATCTTGTTTAGTTCGCCTGCTGCGTCAAGTTGAGTAGACGTGTGTTTGTAGTGCTCGTCCCGAAAATGGAAAAACGAAATCAAGAGCAACGCGTCGCGATAAAATTTTGCGCCAGATTGGGCGAAACAGATCCGGAAACGTACGCTAAAATTGTAAGAGTGTATGGTGACAGTGCTCTTAGAAACCAAACCAAACGCCAAAACTCACAACGGATGTCACCGCGCGCCCCCGCCCGAAAAAAACTCGCATGAGCAAGTCGAAGGTGAAAACGATGATTATTTCCTTTTTTGATAGCCGTGAAATCGTCCACAAAGAATTCGTTCCACCGGGGAAAACTGTGTACTCGAAAGATTGCGAACACGAGTCAACAGGGTGTGCCCAGACATCGCTCGTAACTGGATCCTCATTACGACAACGCGCCGTCCCACACCGCCCTCAGCGTGTCCCAGTACTTGGCCTCTAAAGGGATCGCCTTGTTGCAACAGCCGCCTTATTCGCTCGACATGTCACCCTGTGACTTGTTTTGTTTCCTAAAACAAAATCGGTGGTCAAAGGAACCCATTTTGAGTCGATTACGGACATCCAGGCGGTCGTGACGAGGGTACTCGCGGACATCCCAGTCGAAGCGTTCCAGAAATGTTACGAAGCATGGAAAACGCGCTGGAATCGCTGTATAGCTGCTGAAGGGGATGGCAGAGTTGTAGAATAATTTTCAAATATAGGGAAGTAAAGTTCTCTCTCGACGAACAAAAACCAAACGCTATAAGTAACTCATTATTCCCGTCCTGCTATGTATATGGTCCAGAGGCATAGACGATGACAACATCTGATGAGTCGGCGTTACGAGTTTTCGAGAGAAAGGTTCTGCAGAAGATTTATGGCAACTTTGGATACGGCAGGTAATGGAACGATAAGCTGTACGAGATATACGATGACATTGATATAGTTCAGCGAATTAAGAGACAGCGGCTACGCTGTCGCCGCTACACCCCGTCGTCCGAATGGATGAAAACACTACAGATCTGAGAGTATTCCACGCAGTGCCCGCCCGGAGAAAGCAGAGAAAGACCTTCACTCCGTTGGAAAAACCAACCATAGAGATTAAAATGCCCTCAAGCTATTGGTCCCTCTGAGCAAATCCGTGCTTCCAACGAAGTTCATCAATGCAATAGGTTTTATCTGTGCAACCAAAATATCGTCAGGAAACTTTCGTCCGATAGCTGCAATTATTTTCTTAAACAAGCTTTGCATTCGCATAGAAGATGTTTTATAGTCTCTTCTTCTTCTACCTCCTGACATATTCTAAAATAGTAATTATAAGTTCTGCTGACATGTCTGCCAATTAGATTTCTTATGTCGTTCCCTTTGAATTTTAAAAGTCGGCATTAGCGGCCCAAATTCTATTTATGCCATGCTTTTTTAGCAAGTTAGAAATTGATTCCATCAAGACTCAGATAACATAGTTGTCGATTAAATATCTACAAGTAACCAGAGGCATATAAACTCCCTTTTTTCTGGAGTCTAATTGTAGGGTGGTGCCTGCTCCGGTTAGTTCGCCTGCTTCACAGTTACCAATAATATCAATATTTTCTGAAGCATTATATTACAGGCTTATTGTGAAATATGGTCTTATTTAGATCCACTCTGAGATCAATACATTTTCCTATTTTTGATTAAACCCTAAGAGATTTTGGTGACTTCAAAGTCGTTTTGCTATCTGTATATACTAGGTTTGTCCGGAAAGTAATAGGACTGATTTTCTTCCGCCGCGACTGTACTTCGGAGCGTGGGATTCGGGTAGAGGGTGTTTCTAGCTAACGAACGAGCACCTGGAGTGGTCCAAGCCGAAAATGCTGCGTTCGTTAGAGCAGAGGTACGCGATTAAATTCTGTGTGAAACTCGATAAATCTTTGACGGAGACGTTTGATATGATCAAGCAGGCTTACCCAGATGTTGCTTTAGCAAGAAGTGGTGTGTTTCCCTGGAACAAGCAATTTTTGAAGGACCGGGGAATAGGACGCTGATGAAAACCGTGCTGGAAGACCTGCGACTTCGACAAACACCGACAGTGTGATTCGTGTACGCAAAGTTTTGAACTCTATCCGTCGACTAAACCAAGTTCTATGTGGAAGTCCTCAAGAGACTTAAAAGAAGGGTCAATCGGGCCACGACAACGCCCCGGCTCACACCGCCTTTCTTGTGAGCAGCTACCTAACCTAGGTCTGCATCCCAACGCTTCCACAGCCGCCCTACACTCCAAATGTGGCTCCCCCGGATTTTTTTGTTTCCTTGCTTGAAAAGCCCGATGAAAGGCAAGCATTTTGAGCCGACAGAGGGGATCCAAGCAGTATCATCTCGGCTCTCAAGGCTACTCCGGAGAATCCCCCTGGCAACGCTGCAGAAGGAGCACATTTTGAAATTTTTTAAAAATTGTAACGATTGGTTCAATTATTTTTTTTAAATCGACGCAGTTCCATTTATTTCCGGACAAACCCTGTAAAACTACATAAATAAATATTTTTTTTGTTATGCGCACACTCTTTGTCCAAGTAAGAAACTAAACGATTTTGGATCCAGGTTTGCTAAAACCACAACGGTTTCGATTATCTAGTTTGAACCCATTCATATAGAATCTATATTATAGATGATTTTACCTGCATCCTGTCTACCGCACTACTGTTCTAATTTTTTCTGGAGGGGCAGGCAGTATGAATTATAGGATTCTATGGGATTTCGAAAATCCGCGGTATTGGGAATAAACAGGAACTTGCTGAATATATTAGAATGCTACTTATTGTAGGCGACTAATAGTTAGAGATATATAGGATTCCTTTTGAGTCTACAATTTTAAATCTATATGATTTAAATAATTAAATTTATTTGACATAAATAGTTTTTTCCGTAATAACCTTCTAAAATCCTGCCACCCAATTTAATCAGTTTATTTTTTAATGCATTTTTCTCGAAACATCTCCATACCATGAACTACCAACTGGTAATCGATGATCGAATTTTGACAGACCAAAAAGGGCCACAATTTAGGGTAAAATTCATATTTGTCTTAAAAATGCCGCCATTTTGTCAATTTTTAATTTTTTTCAACTAAATGTAATTGCACGGACATCTTCTAGTAGATCTGATTATAGATGGAGGACCGAAGATCGCGAAAAATAAAAGTCTTTTATTGAAAAAATTTACTGTGTATTCCTAAAATATTTATACTCATAAGTACACTCTTAAAATTCTTGATACAGTAGTTTTGATTTATTAATTCCCAAAAATCACTTTTTTTAGTCTGTCACACTAAATGTGCCTCACAATATTTTAGCATTGGCTAAGAACAGAAAATTTGCCAAACTGTTTTGTAAACTTGCCGCCCTCATCTACATATAAATTTTTATATTGTTTTCGGTTGACTAAATTCAATACAACCATTTATGTCGAAACTTATTTAGAGGAGAACTCTGAAGAGTCAAATTTCCGCAATCAAAAGTACCCAGAATTATATCCAAAATATGACTGGATAAAGACAATAGTGCAGTGAGTCTACTGTTGAACGAGGAAAGGACGAAACAATGCTTGACATTAATAACACTGGTAGACACATAATTTGTGACATGAAAAATGTTAGGTGAATTTTTGTTTTCCAGTGTAGTCTTTCTCTTCAATTCCCTTGACTTTTGCAAAATAATTCTTTGCATGCTTAAATTAGGCCTGTTCTATTCGAAGTTTAGGTAAATATTTATAGGCCTTTTCAAATTTGAAACATGAGATGAGATGAGTTGAGATAAGATGAGATGAGCTAAGATAAGATGAGCTGAGATAAGATGAGATGAGATGAGATGAGATGAGATGAGATGAGATGAGAAGAGATGAAAGGATGAGCTGTATAAAATTTGTACCGACGTCAACATGGTTATGTGACTACGATAGCAGTGGTTAGACCGCTGTTCAGATTTCGAAAAAAAATTTTACATTAACACGTTGTACTGCAAACAGTTATAGAAGACCAACAAATATTTTTAGTCTTAAAGAAGATTCAGCTTCAAATATATTTAACCTCTTTGTGAACTTGGCCAGCGAGAAATCGAGACCCAGGCTTGTGAAATATTAAAATATTACCACAGAAATCGGTGTCAGAAAATAGCAATAAACCTCCTTTTAATTTTTTTAGAATGAAAATATATTTTATAAATTTAAATTTTTTTTGAGCTGCCATTTCTAATTGACGAAAGCTCTAAAAAAATTAGTCGAGTTGTGAAATTCGAGAATTTAATAAAACATTTTATCATTATCGTGCATAGTCTAAAATCTGAGAACCACCCTAATACCACGATCTAAATTAAAAGCTTTATATAAATAAGTAGTACATCTTAAGCCTACGAAGGTTATGAAGCAATAATATAGGAAATATCTGAAACTTACAACGTCGGAATTTACAAGTAACTTCGGGAAAAAGTTTGTTTATTTTGTAAAAATATTTCATTTCATGCGGTCACATAAACAATTAGTACTACATTTACCATTTCTCCACATTTCTTTTTCCGCTGAACGTGCCCTAGGCGAACATTTTTTGCCCGTCCAACCTTCGCTCGTATATTGACCAGCTTTGCAAGCGCGTGCTGAGGCGGCGTTCAGCGGAAAACGAAATAATTCGACACCCATGCATTGCGCTGTCGCACTAAAGACGACCGGCTTATAAAACTTAATGCAATAAAAAAAGTTTTTTAAGTTTCAATTGACAATCGTCGACGAATCTGTCGTTAAGTGAGTGCGCCGGTAGAGAAAAGCAAAAAATGCTGTTGAAGGTAAATTAACACTGACTAGGTCGCTGCGAACACCACCCGCTCGGTATAAGTGCCAAATGGACAATATGGTAGAGACGATTATTTAATAAGACATAACGGCTTTGCCGACGTTGCTATCGCCGTTCTGACCCACTTAGCGTAGTCTAATTCGCGGTCAATCACTTGTTATATCCCGTTTTTTGCTTTCACTTTTATTTTCGATCATATTCGACACACAAGGTAATGCGTTCTCTTTCAATTTCAGTCTGATTCGTTCTATTTCTTCGTGCTGGCCTGCGCTATACTCGCGCCAGCCGCGTCTGTACCTAACTACCATCATTATTGTCCGCAATGTGAAGAGGAAGTATGGGAGGAAGTGCCATGTGAAGAGGTCGCTACTACCAGCAGACCAACTACAACCACCACTGCAAGGCCAAAACCGCCCACTTATGCACCCACCACACAGAGACCACATACAACGGTACGTCCACCAGTTAAGAAGACGACAACAACAAAACCGCGTACAGCACATTACACCACCCCTTCACCGCCGGTCACAACGACAGTCGCTACAACTTACAATAATTGCTATTGTGAATGTAAAGGAGGTTGTAAGGAGTTCTGTCGCAAAGTGACGGTAAATGGCGCACCGCAAGCAGCACAAAAACAAATAACACAAGTTACAAAGACAACACATCGCGTACCGAATGGTCAGCTCAATTCGGAGCACGTGCATCAGCTTAGATTTGTGCCAGACTCACAAACCTCATACACACCGGTTCAACCGTCTACGCAGCCCAGCATCCCCCCGGCTATTTATCCTATACATTCTAATAATGAGTTGGTAAATCCATACCTTCATAGAAATTTGGCGTATAAAGTTCAACCAGCAATGCCTCCAACATCGGGACCGCCTCTTCAACCGCAGCCACTAGCAATCGCTTACCCTCAACCAGCACCAAATTTATATGAAGATCCGCAGGTCACGAATATCTATCCGGATACTCTCTTAGAATCGAGTTATTCTGTTGATGAGTTGACTCGTCTTTTGCAAATGGAAAATCTAAATACAGCAGCTGCCAACAGCTATACACAATCCATCAACGGCCCTTCATATGCCGTACATGGCAGCTTACCTCAAACTCCACTTTCTACCGCACCAATTTATCAACCATTTTCACTGTCCATTGGCTTCCCATTGCCTGCGGATGAGTCCAAATATGAAAGTAATTCTTCGGAGTCTCAATATAAAGAACTCAGATTAGATGTCAGGTCACAGAGCTATGCGTCACCATTGCTGCCAACTTCAGAACCCCAGTATGCAAACTATGTGCATAAAATCGATTTGAGTGAACCACAACTTTATGCTGTGGCATCTCCTTCATCACCATCTCATCAAGCAGGCTATGATCAACACAGTTCAGTGAGTTGTCACAACACATATGATGATCCCAGCACAGAATATATGAATTTAATTTCTTATGGCTCAGAATATGGCTCACCAGCGTCGAGTTATTCTCCACAAACGGGGCTTTATGCACCATCGTATTAAATTTAGAATACAAGAACTATATAAAATTTTAAGAAATAGTTTTTTAATAGTAAATTATTAGAATATATTTAATTAATTACTTATTATTGTTACATAAATAAAGGATTTAAAACATTGTCCTCCTTAGACTCTCCGTTTCATTTTTAGTTCGAACCTCTCGAGTTCAAAAGATGGCAGAGCAGGTCCGGTGATAAAGCTTTTCTACTCGACCTCAAAAAGATAGGATAGGATGTAAACCGGTGTACTACTTTATTATATATGACTTTAGATAAGTAGAACGTAGATAAACCATCGATCAGAATATGTACTATGTTGAACAAAACTTGTTTGCGAAATATTGTTTGTTATGTATTTGGATTATAGTAACCCTGAACACAGAATTTGTCTCGGTAAGTGATGTAAACCTCTGCATACATTCCGAATTCAACCAGACCGTCTGACTCGACCAACATTTGGAATTAACTCAAAACTTGTAATTATTTCATTATATTATAAGTGGTAGGAGTGACATTGTTCACTGAAGTCGGCTCATATTGGCTCTGGGTTTTGCAGTAATGAAGTGTAAAATAAATCATCTAGTCAAATTTGACTTGGGCTGATCCACACGTTAAAAAGTTCCATAAAGAATACTACTTGGCCGCTTTGAGTCTCTAAGTGAATCATTTCGGCATAAGCTACCGGATTTGTAATTAGAAAATTCATGGATTTTTCACCACAATAATACGTCGCCACATTCTAACTAACATGATTGTGCCTGACATATAGGCCAAGCACGAAGCGAGGGTCATCGCTCAGCCACCGTATTCGGCTTTAGTTGTGCTTTCGAAACTAAAAAATCCGCTTCAGGGAACGCGCCATTAGTCCATTGAAGGCAATAAAAATCGTTCATTGAAGGCAGCCGAGGATTATAGCAATGCATGGAAAATTGGATTAAGTTATTTGAACGCGATAATAAAGATTTGTTAGGTCGAATTACGACTACGAAGTGCTCCCCATCCACCGTATTGTCCGCTTTTGCATCTGTGCAACAACATGTTTTAAACGTAAAAAAGCCGCTAATTGAACAGAAATTTGTGTAGACCGTGAAGATTGTCGCCGCATCTGAGGCTTAATTTGAAGAGCTTCAGAAAATGTGTTTTTCAGCTGAATAAGCATCAGTGGAGCTTTTAGAATAACGCCAAGTCAAGCACTTAACGTTATTTTACATTTACTGTTTACAGTCATGTTCTGCAAGCAATTAGCTAACACGGATTTTCGAAATTCCATAGAATTGAACTTAAATTCGGTAGGTTATTGCCTTCCCTTTCAGAGAAGAATGAGAATTGTGCTAGGTGGACGGGTTCCAGGACATTGTGATATTCCTGGTAAATGTGAAGCCGATGAACTAGCATGCACCACTCTGCAATTGCCAGCAGACTGCGAAAACTAGATAATGTCTATTGTAGAAGCAGTCAGGAAGTAGAAGAAGATCATCAACTCTACCTCCCTTATGAAGCTAGAAAATGGATGGATCAGGTGGCTTCGCAAAAACAGCGATATACGCTATTCTGGAATCTTGTTCCTTTACCAACATCTTAATCCCTTGCACCATTTTTCTTTCAATTAACGAACAATAAGCGTTATTTTCTTTACATTGACGCATTTATATTTTAATATGTGTATGTATGTATAGTATGTACATTTGCATGGCATATTTAACGGGAGATTGCAGAAATATTTACAAATATCATTATAATAAAATGGCACATAAGGGATACTTTGACAATTTGACTTAAAAACTTTGTTAAAACTTAGCTAATTATAGGATTTATGGCTAAAACACAAAAATGCAAGTGTAAATATGAGTAAATGCAACGATTTCCACAAATAACCATGCTTGACGCCACGAAGCTTCGACTTTCACACAAGACCGTCGTATCGAGTATTTCTAGAATATATATTATATGGTGGTTTCAATGCGGATTTCTCGGCGTTCTAATGATGCAGCAAAGCTGGTGCCAAAATTTTGGTAGCAACTAACTTGTGATGCACTTCGGGAACTGGAATTTTGATATTGGTTGGTTCACGTGAAACAACAGCTTCGAAGCCGCTATGATCGTCAGCTTTGTAGTGGACGACACGATGATGGCCATCGGAATCGATCAGTTCGTAAACGCCTTCAACACGATCGTCCTTGCGTGACTCTTTTTGCGACTTAATATCACCAGTGTGTGGATCATGCACAGCATATTGGAACTCATAAGCCACGGGACCATGTTCTTCATGTGGATCACGAAGCTCGACCAAAGCGTGCACGTGCAGAACGGCAATGGCGAGAATGAATAACTAAAACGCGTAGGAAATAGGTGAGTGTTTCGAGAATTTTTGTTTTTTGATTTCGAAGCTGCAAATATTTACCTTTAGGAACATATTCTAGGTTTTCGCTACGTAAGTAGATTACTTAATGTAATTGAACTGTGAAGTCAGCGCTGTAAATTGCAAGCGTGGATTAATTGAATATTGACATCCTGCGCGCTTATTTATACCTAACTAAGTACGAGTATATGAGCTGAGCGTTCATAGAAGTCGTGCTAACATACTGCATAGCTCAAGTTTCGTAATGATTTCTTCGGCACATATTGTTTTCTATTTTTTTGTGATTCACAGCGTACAAGTATACTAGTAAAACTTCTTCAAATATCGCATTGGGTTGCGGTGAGTTCGATTTGCGTTCGAATACTTTAATTACTAGCATATGTACGCCTATGTGGTCTACTTTAGGCGCGCAGCTTTATGTGTTGCGACACTGATCCACTAAAGCATATTGATTGGAACGATAATACAATAACAACAACAAAACGAATTGATGCTGTGCGACACGTAGCGCATACTGCCAAAGCGGCAAAGTTCGCTTACCAACACCTCCATCACACGTGCGCCCCTTCGACACATGTGCGCGGTACGGCGCGCTGGCGTAAACGCATTATGCAAATGCGTCGCCAAGTAGCAGAATATTTGCTAAACACTTATATTCATACGCATATGTATATGTATGTATATGTTGCAATCGGCAGACTAGTATCACTTATCAAGCGCGGCATGTCCACTTGCGCTGTGTTTATTGCCAAACAAGATTGATTTATACCGCGTCTGTGCCGCGCTGCTCCAGCGCGACCCACAAGCATTAAAGAAATGTTGAATTTTTGAACTTTTTATTTGAAATTTACTAATTTGCTTTAAAGGAATTTCAATAGCGCTTTAAGCTGCGCCAGCTGTCAGAGATGCCGTCAAATGCAAATGCGCCAAATTAACGCGCGCTTGTGCGCCAATTAGTCGCGTCCGACATGCATATTCAATCAATTGAGTTCACCTATCTATAACCAGATTCTCATATGCATACATGTTCATTTACAAAGTGGCTTACTTACACCAGTCGGTAATTGTGCGCAGCTAAAAAATTATTAGGGATCAAATCCATTAAGCGTTATGACTAGCCGGTTATATTTTGTTATTGCTCCTGGGCGTTAGGTAATTTGCTGCTAACCTTGTAATTTACATATATATAAGTAAGTATATATATCTTAATACATTTATTCGTAATTATAATTACTTTTAATTGCATTTGTAGATGCTTAATTCAATTTAATATATTATTTGGTTTGGCAGTTAAATGTCAAGGGGGTCCAGATAGTTGAAATGCTGATTTTAGTGCGGCTTAAAATATCTAAATAAATTCAAATAAGAATTATACATTCGTTTCCTTTTTTGAAAGTTGATCATACATTTTTAATATTCATGGAATTTTAGTAAGATTTCTAAATTTAACTAAGCCTTGCTACTATGTATAGGGTGATCAATTTCGAGGTGCCTTATTTTTTTAAAGAAAAAAAACACAGAAACTTCAAATTTAAAGGAGAATGTTTGTTATCATTCGAAAGAACATTCCTTTGCATTTGTTTTTTTAAGATTATCTGTTTCAAATGTTGGCCGCGGCTACGTCTCAGATGGTACATCCGTTAAGTCCGATTTTCGATGACTCGTTCGAGCATTAACAAGGTAACTGATACGCGTGATGTTATGATCCAAGGCCTGAATCAAAGCGGGATTGTCCACATAGACTTTAGTCGTTCCATAACTCAAGCCGAGTTGCAGCGAACGGCGCCGAATCGACTCTTCACGGTCTTCGTGTATACTCTGAGCTACGGCTGCTATATTTTCTTCACTGTATTCTGGACGTGGTGTATTCGGACCAACATTTTCTAATAATGAATACTGGAACCCAAGGTGGGTGATGGTGTTGAGATTAGTATGCTCTGTAGGCCAATTATGTTTACCATAAGTTGAGCGAATCGGAGAACGTGAATTTTCATAATAAAGTTGAACGGTTTGTAAACGCTGTTCCTGCGTAAATCTTTCCATAAAGAAATGCCAAACAAAACTCACAAGGTGTGTTCCAAAGTAAACAGGACCAACTATACGCCGACTGCGTAGGAATCTGCTATCTTTAACGATTGTCCAGTGAGAATTTCATGACATTTTATCGATTGGAAGTGAAGTAATTTAGTTTTAAGTGTCAGTATGTTTGTGTTTATCGGTGCGAAAATGAGCTTCACACAAAGAGCCAAAATTGAATTTTGTTTTAAAATTGGTATAAATTTTACCGAAACATTTCAATTGATGAAACAAGTTTATGGCAATGATTGGTTATCCCGTAGCATAGTCCTAGAGTGGTTTCAACGTTTTTAAAGTCGTTATGATGACACAAAAACATTTGGGACGAAAGGTGTCCGCACGGTTTGTTCCGCACAAATTGACTGACGGCCAAAAATTGCTCAGAATGCAACATTCGAAGGACCATTATTTGACCAAAATCACATTTTAACCCTTAACCACTCCCTGTATTCACCTGATATGGCACCGTGCGACTTCTTCCTTTTCGAAAAAATGCATTTGCCCATGAAAGGAAAGCGTTATGCAGACGTAGAGGCTGGCTTGCACCGGCATACTGGCCTACGAGCTAAAACACTCATTCGACATGATTTGGACCGTGCAAAAATCTGTATTGATTGTTCTGTTTTTTTAAGTCCTGTTTACTTTGGAACACACCTTTTAATATTACTATGTTCCCCTTTTCCAACAAGTATGACTCAAGTAGCTCACGACTTCCGGTCTTTGACCAAGTATCCTCTGAGTAGCCTCAGAACATCCGTTTGAAGGCGAGCTAAAGTGAAAAGGCGAACCATCCGCGGGGTTGTGCGCTGGGCTTGGAACCCGCCACGTAAAAAAACAGTACCAATGAAAAGGAACAACAAGCCTCGGATGAGTGAACCCCCGACCATGGCAAACGAAATAAGGACTACGAATTGAGAGCATGCTCCTGGAATGTCCGGTCCCTTAATTGGGACGGTGCCGCTGCCCAGCTGGTTGATGTCCTCGTAAAAATAAAGGCTGACATCACCGCCGTCCAAGAATCGAGATGGACGGGACTAGGAGTACAGTGGCCATATAAAGGAGGGCAAGTTTGGTGGGGGATTCGTGGTGGCAGAGAGACTCCCTCGCCGAGTACTATGATTCACTCCAGTGAATGAACGTCTAGCCACAATCCGGATCCAAGCGAGGTTCTTCAACATATCGCTGATTTGCGCCCACGCCCCGACGGAAGAGAAGGACGATGTGACCAAAGATGCCTTCTTTGAGCGCTTAGAGCGCACTTATGAGAGCTGCCTCCGCCACGATGTCAAAATCGTGCTTGGCGACTTTAACGCCAGGGTGGGCAAAGAAGGTATCTTTGGCTCTACGGTCGGTAAATTCAGCCTCCACGTCGAAACATCCCCAAATGGGTTGAAGCTGATCGACTTCGCCGGGGCCCGAAATATGGTTATCTGTAGTACTACATTCCAGCACAAGAAAATACATCAAGCTACCTGGCTGTCTCCGGATCGAAAAACCAACCAGATCGATCATGTTGTGATAGACGGAAGACACGTCTCCAGTTTCTAGACGTGCGTACGCTCCGAGGTCCTAACATCGACTTGGACCACTATCTTGTTGTAGCCAAGATTCGCACCCGCCTCTGTGCAGCAAAAAACGCACGTCAACGAACACAAAGAAGGTTCGACGTCGAGAAGCTGCAATCACAATAGACAGCCGGACGATCCTGCTCTCTGAGATCACTCGTCAACAACTCGGTATAAGGGAACTGTGGAACGGCATTTCAAACTCCTTACGTACAGCTGCAACCGAAACCATTGGTTTTCAGAAAATGCAAAAGAACAGCTGGTAAAACGTGTCGCAGCGGAGAGAAAACAGACTGCCTACCTCACAACGTTACGATCGACCACAACACGTGCGAGATGGGATAGATACCGAGAGTCGAAGAGGGAAGCGAGACTCATTTGTAGACAGAAAAAGAAAGAGGCCGAAATTCGTGAGTACGAAGAGCTTGATAAGCTGGCCGACAGGGGTAATGCTAAATTCTACGAAAAAATGCGGCGGCTTACAGAAGGTTTCAAGACCGGAGCATACTCTTGTAGAACCCCCAAAGGTGATCTAGTCACCGATGCCCAGAGCATACTTAAATTATGGAGGGAACACTTCTCCAGCCTGCTGAATGGCAGTGAACGTACAACGCCAGGAGAAGGCGAACCCGATGCCCAATCGATGACGAAGGAGCAAACGTTCCATTGCCCGACCATGAAGAAGTTCCAATTACCCGCCTGAAGAACCACAAAGCGACGAGAGCCGATGGATTGCAAGCCGAGCTATTCAAGTACAGCAGCGAGGAGGTGGTAAGGAGCATGCATCAGCTTCTTTGTAAAATATGGTCGGACGAAAGCATGCCCAACGATTGGAATTTAATTGTGCTATGCCTAATCCATAAAAAGGGAGACCCCACAATCTGCGCCAAACTACCGTGGGATAAGCCTCCTCAACATCGCATAAGGTTCTGATTGGACCTTATCAGTGTGGCTTTAGACCTGACAAATCAACAACCGACAAGATATTCACCATGCGCCAAACCTTGGAAAAGACCCGTGAAAGGAGAATCGACACACACCACCTCTTCGTCGATTTCAAATCTGCTTTCGACAGCACGAAAAGAAGCTGCCTTAATGCCGCGTTTTCTGAATTTGGTATCCCCGCAAAACTAATACGGCTGTGTAAACTGACGTTGAGCAACACTCAAAGCTCCGTCGGGATCGGGAAGGACCTCTCCGAGCCGTTCGATACCAACGAGGTTTCAGACAAGGTGACTCCCTATCGTGCGACTTCTTCAATCTGCTGCTGAAGAAAATTATTCGAGCTGCAGAACTTAATCGAGCTGGTACAATCTTTTATAAGAGCGTACAGCTGCTGGCGTATGCCGATGATATTGATATCATTGGCCTCAACACCCGCGCCATTAGTTCTGCTTTCTCCATACTGAACAAGGACTTGGCTCTCACGCCTCTGTTGACAATCATAACTATGAAGTTGTAGATAAATTCGTCTATTTAGGAACCAGTGTTAACACCACCAACAATGTCAGCCTGGAAATCCAACGCAGGGTTACTCTTGCCAACAGGTGCTACTTCGGACTGAGTTGGCAATTGAAAAGTAAAGTCCTCTATCGACAAACAAAAGCCAAACTCTATAAGTCGCTCATAATTCCCGTCCTGCTATAAGATGCAGAGGCTTGGATGATGACAACAACCGATGAGTCGACGTTACGAGTTTTCGAGAGAAAAGTTCTGCGAAAGATTTATGGTCTTTTGCGAACGATGAGCTGTACGAGATATACGACGACATTGACATAATTCAAAGACAGCGGCTACGCTGGCTAGGTCATGTTGTCCGGATGGACGAAAAGACTCTAGCTCTGAAAGGACCAAGTGGAGAAGGACCTGGCTTCGCTTGGAATATCCAATTGGCGCCACGTAGCGAAGAGAAGAAACGATAACTCGGCTATAATCGCGTAAGCGTGTCTACGCCAGTAAAGAAGAAGAAGAAGAAGAAGGCTTTGGGTCGGTTCATCATATATTCCAAAAGTACATCCCCGTTGATAGTGCAACATATCCTGCAATCCAAGATAACGACCGCGTACCCTCTAGTATTTGCAATTAAAACAATAAAATCAATGCGATCATATTTAAATACATATGTACTATATAGAGTTTCCGACGCTTCATTCTGGATGTTGCAAACTTCGTCCGAAACTTAATTTAGGCTTTCCAAAATAATGCTGAAAGGTGATGTTATCAAGATCTTATAATGGAATACCCAGTCTAATATATTTTCTTCCAATTTTTATATTTATATTAAGGACTTGAAACATTTTAGGCCCTTAGGAGGTTGGCATCGGAAAGATTAAGGACACAACAGCATCCTAAACCAACTAATATTAAGTAAATCAAACTATATCCTCCAAAGGTTAGATCCAGTTAGACGTAAATGGACAAGAGGTTTGGTAGGGGAGAAGGACACTACCTCTATCTATATCGAAGAGACCAAAATGCATTGCGGAATAGGAGCGATCTATGTATACTCCAATGATCTTGACATCTCTCTCTTTCTATTCGTCCACCAAACTCAGCAAGCATCATTCGACGTACTAGGTACACAGAGGTCTATTGTATAACTACGGTAGAACAAAGAAAGCAGCCACGGATAGTTAGGGGGCAATGTTGGGTTAGTCGACATCGCAGGTTAATTCCAGCGTAGTCAACAATTTCAGGAAGTCATTAAGCTCACTGCCAGGTAAACTCCACTTGTCCATAATATGGGTTCCAGATCATAGGAAAATTATCGATATCGCAGAGCAGAAGAGTTAGCAAAGCTAGCAGCCCCTTTAAAGGAAACCGAGGCGGCATGCCAGCTGTGAACAATCAAGAGAAAACAACGCTGATATAGCGGAAGGGTTAAAAAATGTTAATTGGAATATCACCAGAACGGCAAGGAAGGCAATTGCTTAAAAACTAGCCTAGAAATTCTTTATAAAGGGCGTTGAGCACTCTACATATAAGTGGAAACACGCATTTATACTTTTGAGCTCATAGAGGTTACATAATTTTGAGAATTTATGTTCGGACGCAATTACTAAATGTATATCATTAGCACAGTTTATGACGTGCTACTTATTTCGTAATTAACTAAATGACATTTGGTAATTTAGTTTGAGACAAATTTTCGTTTGAAATTCAAATCAACTGTCGATTTCGTCGCAGAAGCTTGATTAAGCAATTAACACAGCGAAGTAATGTATCTAATTCTCTATGTACGAGTATAACGGTATGTAAATAGGTCCGAGTAGTGACAAAATTTGGAATTCATGCTGTCTGCGGGAGAGTTCAGTAACTTGTATAGACAGCCAACACTATGTGCAAATATTTAGCAACACTTTGCTATCTAAGTCGACTAACCGGCAGCCCACACAGCGCCGTCTGTCTACGCGTTATTTGGCACGAATAAGCAGAAAAAGGACTTGAAGTAGTAACTAGAGGACGCATGCCAGCCAACACGTGCCGGTAACGGTAAATGTTTGTTAATAAGTGTAAAATATACTGACGGCTGTCCACTCTTGCCCCTCGACGACGGCAATGCCGGTAGCGTGCTGCAGCAGTTTCGTGTTATCACTTCGTTTTTCCATCGATTTTATTGCCTTTTTCTGTGCTCTATGCGGTATTAATTTAAACTGCTTTGGAAAATTTAATCATTCAAATTATTTTGTTAACACGCTATGGTCTTGCAATATTTAAGTGTAGTATCTCGTTCTTGTGGCTAATAACTTGTTCGAAAGTGGGGCATCAATAGATTTTTGGTAAATAAAAAGAAATCAAATTTCGCGCTTCGTGGGGGACAAAAACTATGTGGGCATAATAAATTATATTATGTAAGTAAATATGTATGCCCAGGCTTTCAAATATATCGTACAGAGCTTTTAATCAAATGAGAGACCCTTCGAGGCATTTGAAAAGTTTCGACGAATCTTGGTCTTTGTATACGCAATCGGAATAGACCCACGTTTTTATTGGACTAAGAACTCTATATTTGGCAGCATCCTCAAAATTATTGGGATAAACAATGACAATATTTTCAAAATAGCAGTCAGCTGAAACTCGACGCTACGACCAGGGGTAGCTTTGAAACGATTACTAATGAGTTTGCAGTGTGGTTTAAAGTAATTGCCGGTAAGATAGAAGGCTTGAAATTTGAGGAATGCACAGCAACCTGTCATATATATATTATACCCTCTCCTGTTTTTCCAACACTTCGTTTAATCGGATTTATTTGCCTAATAGCTTGACTCCTCTTTCGATTTCGGAACAAACTCAGTGCAGATGACACCGCAGTCTGCAGTGAGCTGTATAAAATCTCATAAGCTTCAATCATTTGTTTCTGCAATTAGTTTCTTGAAACATTTTGTATCGAAATCGCACAGAAACAGTCTCGGCTGTCGAAGACCACGCACTTGTTGCTAGTACTATTTTCTACTGGCCCTTTCCTCTTTCCGTCGTTTCGCATATAAAGTGTTAGTTGTCTATTAAGTGTCTTGCAAAAGTCTTGGAGTGGACATTCATAGTTTTTTCGGGGAGTTTGCTCAATACATTTTTACCAAATTACCATTTAAAAAAAAAAACAATATTTTCGCGTATTTTAATATCATCTTTAAAAGGTCATTTGAGCTCATAATACTATCATGCCAAATTATTAACAATTTGGATGCATTTCTTATAAGCCTCGACAAAAACGTGATGTATCACATTATCGTGATGAAAGGTCCATGAATTCTGCCCACAAATTCGGTCGTTTGTTATGAGTTCCTTACGGAGATGACTCAAAACGGTCAGATATACTGCATGGAATGAATCCATGATGAACCATATCACGTAATCATAGAGAATTATAAGTACTACTCTAATTTTTAACCGACTGTGACGTGGTTCGGCTCATATTGGAGCCACAGTCCGAAGTAAATTTGATCAGATTGTATTTTATTATAAATATTGTGGGTATACCGATATTTCAATCAGATATTTCTTCGATCGATGGTGTATAGATGGGCGCAGTGCCATTCAACTAAATCGAACTCAGTTCCCAAAAGTCTTTATGGATTTTAGCCAGGCAAAAGCTATTATTATTTAATACTTAATGGTGTGGATAAAAAGTAGATAAATAAAATATAATATTATTACGGAAAACTAGTAATTCTTTTCCTGCAATTTATCAAGTACTTATGTAATGAAAATTCGGATGCATTGTGTCTCAGTGCGGTCGAAACCTATTGTTTAGACGAGATTTGAGGAGCTCTCGTCGCAATTGATTACTTTCTGCCGCCGCATTCTCGAGCAACTGCAACAAATAAGATTTCTTTTAGATTATCATTCTTGCAAATATTTTATAATTTGTACACTTACGTCATGTGTCATGGCAGCTCGTTCAAGTGTTTCGCTGTCTCCGTCATCATTAGGCAAAGAGTCGTTAGAAGAAGAGGACGCGGTACGTCGAAGTAGCATACTACGTACATTGCGAGATCTAGGCCTTGCTGGAGAACTTACACCATCTGCGACATCTTGCGTATAAGCCGGTAAGGGTTCCTCAAGATCCGTTGGTGGTATTGAACTTGCAGTCGCACTCGTAGTGTGTCTTTGTTTAGCTTTTAAAGCAGATAACTCGTTGCGCATATGTTGCATTTCCTGCTCCATATAGTCGATCTACATACAAAGCAAAAGAGAGACAGAGAAAATACTGCGTTAAACTAAAGTTTTGTTATATAAAGTGTAAAGAAAAGCGAAATTCATACACTTTCTAGTTCAAATTCAAGTTCATCAATTATGTCATGGGCTTCGTCCAGCGCTGTCTGCAATTTGGTCACCTGTTTTTCCAGATTTTCCGTTTGCGTCTTGTCAGCCAACGCTGTGTATTTTAAAATTGCTTCAATTATCTTTTCATATTTTATTTATGGGAGTGGCAAAATATATTATCCACATGTCCCACTTACCTTGAGCGCGTTGACTTAGTGCCGATTTCATCACTAAACCGGACAACGTCTTTTGCCGCTTGAAAGTATCCTCCAATGCTTTGCAACGCTGCACCTTCTCCAAATACGCGGTATGCAATTTGTTGTATTTTCTTTTCAATCTCTCCAAGTTATCATACATTTGATCACGTTCATCTTCGAGCCGTAAAGCTTCAATTTTTGCCTCCACATTAATGGCAGCTGCAGAGCGACTATCGCCATTGAGACGTGAGAGCTTTTGTCGAAGTAAATCATTCTCCTCTTGTAGACGTGCATTTTGAGCGGTTACTGGAATTGGGGAAGAAATAAGTTGAATTAACCGTCTGATCAACAATTGTTTGGAGAATAATTTAGGAATGGATTCAAATACAAATTTCACTATTACTCATAGTAAGTACGGTTGGTAATAGGTATTATTTCATGAGTGTAACTCTGTTTAAAATAAGTACTTTTAATATTTGTTTATGGAACGAAATTGATAAAACTTTGATATTTCAGGATATGAGCATTAGCGCCACCTTATTGAATATCGAGCCGAATATAAAACTGATACTTTTGGGTCAAGCTAAAATCCTATGAAATATATTCTAACTTTATAGACAAGTAACAGTCCATTTAGGTCGCAACAAGACAATAGTTTCTTGCGTAAAGTCCCGTTCCGGAGTCTGAAATATTACAAATATTTTGTTTCTAAAAAATCGCCATTATTTTAATATTCGTTATTAGCTGAACTATGAACCGCTCGTTATATAAGAAAATTGCTTACTTAATTACATTAATATTTTTTACTTATTATTACAAAAAAACATTCATCCTGGGATTTCGAAAGATCTTACATTAGAGCAAGTACAGCAGGGAAAGGATCAGTGTTCACAGCTATCAAAGTGCTACGTTGGTTTGGGGAAACAGGCCAAATACGTAAATACTTAGTTAGACGATATTCCTTAGTTTGTTGCTCTTATTGGTGTTTCCCAGTACATTATTATACTTTTTTAGTAACTTTTATTGACGATATTTCTTGAACTTTCAAGTTTTTACACCTTGAAAAGGGTATATTAACTTTGCCACGAAGTTTGTGGCCCCAGAAGGAAACGTGACAACTGTTAAAACCCAATATTCTCTATAGCTTTTAGTCTGACGCCAGCGATGACCAAGCCAAAGTCAAAATATGGTTTTCCAAATACGTCTCAAAGGGTTGAACAGCACAAAAATTTACTCATCTGTCCCGTATGGTATATAGATAACCTTCTCTTGTAACTTCTCTTAGACTGAGCGTTGGGCTCTTTTCAAAAAGACGAGCAATCGCTTCGTTCGCACTTCTAGATGTCACGTGTTTACGAGTATACACTTTGCCGTTTTTTTGATAATCCACTTGGAACCTTTAGAATGCTCCGTTGGAAAGGCTGTTTCTTCTGCTGATTTTTTTTTTATATCACGGCATGATGTGACATATTAAGAAGTTCGAAAAAACTGACAGAATTGTACTACTATGTATGAGCACAAAAGTAGTAAGAATTTGTTCATAATTTTAAAAATTCTGAATTAATTCTTCAAAACCTATGTCGGTCCCCTCCAAGTAATAACCTTTGGCCTCACTTGTGCCAACGTTTTTTCTAATCCACTCACAATAATATTCAAATAGTATCCCTTGTTTGGGCGGTCGGAAGGAATTCTGAGTGAACCACACCTCGATAGTTGAATAAAACTGTTAACATAACCTTGCTTTTTTTACGGGTTTTGACGGGATTTGTTCAGCTCCGGGTCGTACGCATAGATCCAAGACTCATCGCCAGTAATAATACGTTTCATGACATCCTTTCAAAATAGTTTTCAATGATTCTTCCAATACTTCAACGATGACAGTAAAATCTCTGACCGTTAGTCGCCGATTCTCAAGTAACAATTCCTTTATTTTATTTTATTGACGTGTTGATGATCAGTTGATGTTGATGGCCGTCTTGGAGCTGCGATAACGCCAACGCGTTCTAACACTACTAATAATTACTGGCAGTCAAAGCAACTTAGAAAACTAATATTTCGAAAATACATATGTATGTACGAAATAGCTAAGTTCGGGTATAGTCAAACATTTCATTCTCTAATAAAGTAGCACTAAATTAACATATAGAACTGTGATTTAACATACAGGATCGCAGTGGCAGTGGTACGAATAATTCTTTTTTTGCCAATGAACGCACATACCAAGTTTCAACAAGATATCTCAATTTTTACTCATCTTCTTGCACTGACGGACTGGCAGACAGACAGACACCTATCTCGGTTAGTTTTAATTGATACATACAAAGGTTAGGTGAACAAAACTAGTAAGGCTGAGCTCAGGCTACTACCGGGGTCACATATGGCGGATAATGGACGGCCTAAGCTAAGTAGGTCAGCTGCGAATAGTAATACGCAGCCCCCGACCAAGAACTGCAGGAGAGGAGGGCTTGGCTCAAAACGCTTCACGGTCCAATGAACCTCCCGCGAAGATTTCCGCGAATTGATCGCGAAAGGCAATAAAATATTTTATTTCCACTAAAATTCAAAACCTAAAATGAGCCCTGTAGATGCTCAGCCATGTAATATTAAAATTTGAATCTTCATCACATCTTCACGTTGACATTTTTTGCAAATCGAAATAATTCCCTTTATTACCTCCAATTATTGATCGAATGATCGCTCTTTTACACACAATAGATTACTCACTAGGCACATACTCGTATTAGTATGTTTGGATATTTGTAAAGTCAATAAACGATTAGCCACTCACCAACTTCCAATTGCGCTCGCAAAAACTGATCGCCGACATTTCTACGCTGTGGCTCCGCCATAATTTTTTTAAATTTAAAATTAATCACTGTTTTTTATTTTCTATATAAATCTATAACTATCCGATTTAAAACCGTTTTTATAAATTTGCTGCTTTTAATTGAAGACGAATATCAGAGAATTTAATCAGATCAACTTTTAGCACTGTCTCCTTTGGCTTCTATTTGTTGTCTACATCGCTGGCCTTGTGTACTTTGTTGGGAATTCGGTAGACAATAGACTTATGTACATACATACGTTGCTTAAGAGCGACAATCACTTATCGTTTGCGTTAAAATCATACTGATAAGCAGCAATGCAAGTGAAAACGTATTGGCCTAAAAGTGAGTATCTTCATTTACTCGCGAGAACGAAAGCTTTTACTCTTTCGCAACCACTGGAGTTTTATCATTACAAACTTTCAAAGCGATAATTTGAGGTTGTGTTGAGTAACAAATTCACACAAATGTATTACATTTTTCCGCCTATCTTATTTCGTTATATTTTTCAAAAGCTTCTTATAACTAATTTCATTTACTTGTTTCGTTTACAAAAATTACTGAAGACTGGGGTAATTTTTGTCGATCAGATGAAGATACTATTGTTATCAAAATAACTCGAAATGGTCAAAACCTGTTTAAATCTACGGTATGAATAAGATCAGAGGATTTATCAATCTCGGAAGGTATTACTATATCCTTTACTAACTAAGCAGAGTGAGTAAGCCTTATAAACCACTTAGTTCGACAATAAGTGAACTATTTTGAAACAATCTTTCGAAATTTAATTCGTTCTCTCATTGTTGACATGATCTTAAAGGCCAGGTGGCGAAAAACGTTGACGTCTTAATTTATTTTATACGAACGGGAATAGAAAGAAGTCATTCGGTGCCAAGTCAGGACTATACGCTGAATGAATAATTTAATCAATGTTTTGAGTGCCCACAAATGCAGTTCTTTCAGTTGATGTGTCAGAGCTCTCATTGTCGTGATGAAGCGTGATTCGTCTTCGGTTGGTTTTCTGAGTTCTTGAAAAGCAACTCGCAAACAAATGATCATGCACCACTCAAAATTTACTTTTGTTGTATTCGGCTCATCTTGAAACACCCATGCAGACAGCTACGGTGTACTTTCATAGAACATGTCATAGAACATTTTTCTCGACCAATCGCCACGAGTATTTTTATGTGATTGTCAAATAGTGTGGGATCCAGTGTCAACAATGTTATTTACAATCAATTGTTTATGCAATGTTGAATGGATGCCGGTCCCGCAAATGCCCGTAGTTGTCTGAATCACACTATAGTTCACATGACGATGTGGCAATATCCATTTTGCGCACAGAATCAATAGCTTCCGGATCTGCGGAATCTACGACCTCGACTGATTTCGTCATACCATCTATAAATACTGGTCTTTGATGGAGCTTCGTCGCCAAAAATTTAATAAAATCCATCTACGCACTTTTGATGAGTTAATTCACGTTGAAAGTTTTAGAAAATAATCCAAAGAAAATGTTTGCAATTTAACCAGATTGTAACACCAATGTTACCAAATCCCGAAATATAAAAGGCAACCTACGTAGACATCACAGATTAACCGATCTGTTCGGTAAAAAATCAGTCATATGCGCTGTGATCCACATATTTCGCGTCTGAGCCCTTCAAAAGTTAGAGTATGATTTCAGCTATTCAGATTTAATAACTAATTGTTATATATGGGAAGTGGGCGTGGTTATAGCATGCAATCGTTCATTTCCACAGCATAATATAGGAATGCCAAAATAATGTAATACACAAACTTTTATCGATATAGTTAATATAGTTAATACTCTGAAGTTTTACGTTGACTTCTTCGATTGTTTTAGATCCCGAAATCAACGAAATACTTGCCATTTATGTATATAACGGTACTTTTGGTACTTAAAGATTCATTCTCGAGCTCTTATAGCAAACTTTTATTCAAGGTTTCTGTATTTTAGCGTATACTCACCAGACATCGCTAAGTCTGCACTTCACCGTATTAAAAATCGTAACTCCATTTAATTTTCTTCACTCTTTTTATTGTATTTTTCTTAAATATCTATTGCATTATATTTGCAGATTTGCTAGGATCGGCTAAATATATATGTGTGTGCACACTAAAATTCCCTCCCCCACTCTCTCTCTCTCACACTGCAGCCTACGAGAGAGCACTTAAAGTACAGTTTCATAAACATTTAAATAGTTTTTTTGTTTGTTGTTTTTTTTTGGTTCTTGTTTTGTTTTGCTTAATAAACGGCAATACAAAAGTGCACATCAGTTTACATATACAATTCATCAGTTTCATTTGTATGTGTGTGTATTTCATTATATTATTTCATAATATTTATTTTATTTTTAAAATCACATTTATTAAAACTACTTGCAGAGACGACTTTTTAGTTGTCCCTTCACTTTCAGTTACTTTTTGTCATCAAATTGCAATTTGCCTTGGACTCAATTTTAGATTTATCAGATCGTTATTGGATTTTGCAAAACATAGCGGAGCTTAGTTACTCATACAGGGTGTAGCATTATGTTGTGCTGTATGAATTTGCATTTTGTTATAGTCTTTATAAAATGTTTATACTTACTTTTATATTTTGGTTTTGGGCATTTCATGTTGTATATGTATATTTTGGTATGTTCGTGTGTATGTAATTATGTTTAAGTGTATATATGAATGTTTGTGTGGGAGTGTAAATTTATGTAATTTTAAGGCAATTTAATTGTTATTTATCCTCCCAACTCCTTTATAGTTTATATTCATGTATTTATACTCATTCATAGTTTTATTTATATATTAGGGTGAGCCAAAAGAACTTCAATTTTTTTCTTAAGATACCGTGAAAATATCGTCAGAAATGACAAAAAAGACGGGCAAAAAATGGTAACTTCGGTTGCACCGATGCTATATATCCTTCAAAAATACAAAATATTTCTTACAAGAACTTAGTGCTGATCAGTCAGTTTGTATTGTAGCTATATGCTATAGTGTTTCGAACTGAACTATTTCTTTGGAGATTGCACCATTGGCTTTGGCAATAATCCATGCCAAATTTCTTTAAGATACTTATCTTGGCAAATGATAAAGTTCTGCATACGATCTTGATTCCGATCGTTCAGTTTGTATGGCCGATACATGCAATAGCGATCTGATCTGAATATTTTCTTCGGAAATTGAACTATTGGCGTAAAAGTAAGACATACAAATTTTGTGAAGATATCTCGGAAAATCTATATATATAAAAGAAAGTCGTGTTAGTTACATCACTTATAACTCAAGAACGGCAGAACAGATTTGGCTGAAAATTGGTAGGGAGGTAGCTTAGAGCCAGGAGACGGACATAGGATACTTTTTATCTCTTTATGTCAAAATTTAATACAACTCATAAATACAAAAATTATATTTCAAATCATAAGCATTTGTTCAAAATTCATGTTTGTAGGAATCATTTCAATATTTAATTTCTTCAAAAAAAAAAAACAATAAAAACAACCTTACATCTTCGTCTATATAAATATGTATGTATGTAAAAATGAATCGCCAAAATGTATGTACGCTCATAACTTTAATACGACTGAACGAAATTTGATAATTCTTTTTTTAAAATATTCGTTTAGGTTCAGGGATTATTCGAATAATTGCCGGAAAACCCCTAAAAACAGTCCTTTTCTTTTTCTCATACAAACGAATGAATGTTTGTTCGTTAGTAACGCTAAGAGAACGGCTGAACCAATATTGATGAAATTTTAAGAGGTTGTTCGTTGTGGATTAAGGAAGGTTTAGAAATAAAAACATCTTATACTTTTCATGAAAAGTCGGCAAATTGGATAATTCCAAAAAGTAACTTTTTTCCAAAAACATTTTTTTTCAATTTCTGTTTTGTTTTTCAATATTTTGATTTGGAAATTATTTGAATAGTTCAGTCTCGATCGCTTTCTTTTTTATTCCGGCTATTCAAGAGAAAAATTATTACTATTACGATTTACGATGCTTTACGACAGGTTGTGAATTGAACAATTGAAAATTATTCAGTGAAAACTTTACGTGTGAAAGATCCAGTATTATATGAAGTGGTGGAAACCAATATGGTTCATGGACCTTGCGGACACTACAATCCCTTTTCGGTTTATATGTCTAACAAAAAATGCACGAAATACTATCCGCTTGCTTTTCTTTCGGAATCGCAAACTGGAAATGATGGATATCCACTCCATCGTCGTAGCTCATCAGACGACCATACAACTTAGAGTAGTGAATATCGAAGTTGACAACATATGGATCGTACTATATTCTCCACTGTTGTCTAATTCACATTCTAAACTCATATCAATGTTTAGTATTGCAGTTTGGTGTAATCTATAAAATACGTTTGTAAGTACGTCACCAAGGGAAGCAACATGGCGCTTAATGGTCTTAAACGATACGGTCCATACGTGAACTGCAATAAAGCGCTTTGTAGGATATTTACTTTTGCAATTCATGAACGGTTTCCGATTGTTGTGTGTCTCGCAGTTAATATGGAGATTGGCCAAAGAGTTTAGTTCAGCCCAGAGAATACATTACAGCCGGTGGTAACACCGCCAACAACAAAACTAACATTGACGAGTTTTTTTCTCAACTTTCGTCAGTGATCCGCTTACGAGAACATTGCTCTATTTGAAAATACCTTGCATTCATGGAATGCATCGTCGAAGAAATAGTTACGCTGAAAGCAAGACCGAACAGTAGATGGACATTCAGGTGTGTTCTCAACTAATGCATTAGGATGAATTTACACAACCCACCCAAAAAACGATGATTGCTTCTACCTTCGGTTGCTACTGATTAATGTACGCGGCGTATTGCGTACTGTGAATGGTATGGTGTGTGCAATTACAATTGCTGGAACACGATAATCAGTGGAAACAAATGTTGGACGATGCGATAGCTACTTCGAATGCCACTGAAGTTCCCACACTTTTCGCGATAATCATTTCACCATATCAGCCTTTAAATCCGCGTCAATTATGAGATACGAACAAAAATGACATTGTCGAAGACATTTTACATCGTATTCGCTAAAAATTGGAAATGGGTCAATTCCGGTTGATGCTTCCGGTGGTTTGATATCAATTCCATCTGCGCTTTATCAATTCACGAAAGATGAACTTATCACCAATCTTCGGACATTGTCCAAATTATCTTAACTATGATTCCTTAAATGCACGCGCAATATTAACTGCCAAAAAATACAGATGTTCTTGACTTAAACTGGAAGATTCAAAGTCAAATTCCGGAAGACTTGCGCTCATACAAATCGACCGATCGTCTTTCCATTGAAGACGTCGCTGTGAATTATCCAGTGGAGTTTCTAAATTCTTTGGAGAGGCTTGGTATGCCACCGCATCATTTGCGTCTCAAAGTTTGATCTGTCGTTATTATGTTTTGCAATCTGCAAGCGCCGAAACTATGTAATGGAACCCGACTGATTGTGACGCAGCTATCGAATACAAAGGGCTGAATGCTTGATTCGACGAATTTCTTTGAGTTCCAACGATTTGCCATTTCAGTTTCCAGCGAAAATTGCATTTGAGATGACACTCAACAGGACATAAGGATAGTCGCATAGTGTGTGCAATAAGTTTGGAAATGGCGTGCACACGAGTTGGAAAGCCATCTTTTCTGTACACCGGAACAGAAACCAAAGAATTTTGTTTATCAAGCTGCGTTACATTGAAAAAAAAAAATGAAATGATAAATTCAACTTTCTTTTCATTTCAAAACACATAATTTCACGCAGGATAATGCCTGCGGGGACAGCTAGTTTTTCAATCAAATGGAAAATCGTTCAGTTTACATGGGAGTTAGATGCTACAGTGGCTCGATATCGGCGTTTCCGACAAATGAACAGCTTCTTGGGAAGAAAAGTTCGTTAGCAAAAGTTCATATCGATATCTCAAAAGCTGAGGTACTAGTTTGCGTATATACATACGGACGGACGGACACACATACGGAGTTGACTAAATAGATTCAGCTCGTCAAGTTGATTATTTATATTTATATTTTATAGGATATCCGACGTTGCTTTCAGGTGTTACACATTTCGTAATAAACTTAATACGAGGTGTGTTCAAAAAGTATCGCGAAAGTTTTGCTGACAGTTTTCTTCGATTGCAGGGACGTGGTGCATCATGAGTTCTTGCCACAGAGAAGAACGGTCAATAAGGAATATTACCTGCAGGTTATGCGCAATTTGCGCGAAGCAATCCGCCAGAAACGCCCGGATTTGTGGAAGAACAAAAATTGGCTTTTGCACCACGATAACGCCCCTGCTCACACATATCGTTGCTTGTGCGCGACTTTTTGGCCAGAAACAACACACTAATGATGCCGCAGCCACCGTATTCCCCAGATCTGGTCCCCTGTGACTTTTTCTTGTTCCCTAAACTGAAGAGGCCCATGAAAGGACGACGTTACGCTTCTCTTGACGAGATAAAGACGGCATCGAAGGAGGAGCTGAAGAAGATAAAAAAAATGATTTTTTGAAGTGCTTCAAAGATTGGAAAAACCGTCGGCACAAGTGTATAATATCTCATGGGGATTACTTTGAAGGGGACAAAATAGATATTCATGAATAAATAAATAATTTTTGAAAAAACACAAAATTCGCGATACTTTTTGAACACACCTCATACATTCTATTCAGGGTAAAAAAAAAAAAATAATAATAAACCTTAAACTAAATATTAATATTAACAGCTGGCGTATTGTGATTTCTAACTTCGCATAAAATAAAATTTATCAATTTTTTTCATAATTTTATAAATGTTTTCACGGTATCTAAGGAAAAAATAATACATTTTTTTAACCCATGCTAATGTAACTGAATTTACCTGCATATTATACACTTTAATTGTATATAATATAATATATACATAAGTAACTATAATATATGTATATAGGTATATGGTGCTATATATATTATTTCGAACTGTCTTGATTACACTACTCATTCATTACGTTTGTTTTCGAAATCAATTTCGAAAAACCTATTGTGTATGCTTGTGTATATACTTTATTTATTCCTATTTCCTGCGCTATCATATAAAACTAAACTACAGCAACACATTTCTTATACATATCGATATAATATGTTTACAAAATTATTTTATTGGACCATGTATTGGGCTCTATTGCCTGCTTACTATTATTTAATATTTATTTTGAAGTGATAAAGGGTGTTTCCCATATAATTCTGAAAAGGAATTTAGAATTATTTCGAAATTTATGATACTTTTGTCAACGAGATTTAGTGAAAAAAATTTTCTGATCTAATTACATTTGGAAGAAATATGACGTCGAAAAATTTTTTCCGAACTTCTATAGAGAAATCACATCATTAAACCAAATGCACCATTATATACTATATATACACATAGTATATATACGTCAAATTATGGCATAATTTAAATGTCACACAATAAAAAAGCATTAATCGATGCTTCAATGGTTGGATACCAGCTAATAGCACCGATTGAAAAAAAGCTGCTTGCGATCATACCCGAAAAATTTAACTTAATTATAGTAATATGTGAAAATTATGATAGCAACATTCTTAATATATGATAAAAGAGAAGTTTTCTAATAAAACCTAACAAAGATCAGATGACTTTCAGAACCCTACAAGTTTATGGGATGACCGAGCAAATGCTGAAGAACACGAGATCTTTACTAGGTGATATTAAAACTATTTCAGTATATACTGCGAAAATAACAAGGCAGTATTGTTTCTGTAATTAAAAAAAAATTGAGCTTCTACTCGATGGCTCAACAAAGAAATAACCGAAAACATCCAATACCGTTCAAAGTCAAAATCCGCTACCGGAAGTCAATGGAATGCATTCAGAGACTCGCTGCCCTGTGCATTACGGGACCTTTAAGAACAACTCCAACGGCGGCTCTTGAACTGGTACTAAACCTGCCACCTACAGGTATAGACTGCTTCGCTGAAAACCGTGCTGCAAAATCAGCGGGACGGCTACTGGCTACAGGGGAACATAGAACCTTCGACATAGCTCGGTGGGTAATGGCGATTCGATAAGCAACGGCAACATGATCCCACGTTTCAACAGGGAAAGAATGTTCAAAGTAAAGATAGAAAAAAGATGGTTGGCATAAAGGTATGTTAGCTGCGCGCAACACTCTATACATTTATACGGTTGGCTCGAAAATGGAGGATGTAGTTGGTATGGGGGATGTAGTTGGTATGCTGGACCACTGCAGTGTATTTCAAGCTGAGGTCTTTGATATTGCAAAAATGGTGGAGCTGGCCTCTAATGCATTTGCATTCAATATATTGATGATTGCTGTATAAAACCACTGATCGTGACACTTAAAACTCACATCAGCGGCTGAGCAGGGATCAATTCTTGGCCCAGAAGTCTGTTACAATAGCATATAAAGTCTCGACATTTCCGACGACTCTTAACTAGTTAACTACGCAGACGACAGGAAGTTAAACCAGTCGATGATCGGAGCAGAATCGGCCTGACACAAGTAAGGTTTCGTGACTAGGTTCCAGACACTGCTTCAGGAAAATTAACTATGAAGAATTGTTATGCTAAATTTAGACGTGATGAAATAAGCACAGAAGACGGTGAACGCAATGGACGGTTGATACCGGCGAAAACATAAAAAAAGTCCACAAAATAGTTTTAGATGACCGCAAAGTGAAGTTGTTCAAGATAACAGGAACTCTGAAATTATCAACTGAACTTGTAGATCATCTCATATACGAGAAAGCTCTGTGCACAATGGGTGTCCCGCGTACTAATTTTAACCAAAACCAGCGACGAGTTGATGATTCGGAACTCTGTTTCGAGATGTTAAAGCGTGTAATAATCGCTTGGACATTCGGATTTGAAAAAAAAGAAAGTGCTGTTTTTTGTGGGTCCCCTAATTGGAACAGCATCATAACTGTCACACTTCAAAACAAGGAAAATTTGAAGAACCCGAAGAATTACATAAAAAACGTACTACGGGTAAATAAGCAGAACTGGAGGCAGTTAATATGAGAAATATAGAACGCCAACCCAAAGTAATGCGGCGGCAGTCTTAGGTTGCGTTAGAGTTCTGACGACGAAATTATAATGCGGAAGGTATTTTTCTTAACTTCCCTCCGAAAAAAATGTACATGTAAAACGAGTGATCTAAGTTGAGGTACTTCTTTCAATATTTTTTCGTGTCGAACTGTCATAGTATTTTTGTTTAGTATTGCTTAGCATTTCTTCATGAAAAAACTTACACCTGAACAAAGTTTCCCAAACGTTCAACTTTAGTACGAAAATTTCGCACACTTCGCTCCACCTACAGTCAACATAATCGGCCGACTGAGCGTACTATTCGCAACACCTATCTTGAGACCCAGCATTTATTGTTGGATAATATTCGACCGAATAGACCAGCAAGCAGTGAAAAAAACATAGAATCCATAGCTGAGAGCGTACACGAAGACCGTGGAGAGTCGACTCGGCGCCGTTCGCAGCAACTCGGACTGACGAATGGAACGACGTTTTTGAGCCAAATTTTGTTCAGCGATGAAGCTCATTTCTCGCTGCATTTGGGACGTAGAGCAATCTGAAAAGATTCAAAAGCTGACATTTCATACAGAAAAAGCAAGGGTTTGGTGTGGTTTGTGGACCAGTGGAAGAATCTGTCTATATTTCTTCAAAAATGATGACGGTGGAAACGTAACCGTCAATGGTAATCGTTATAGCGACAGAGTAATCGACTATTTAAGGCTTAAAATTGAAGTTCGTGATCTCGGTGACATTTGGTTTCAGCCAGACCGAGCCACTTTCCAAACATCGCATCAAGCAATGAATTTATTGAGAGAACACTTCGTTGAGTGGATAATTTCACGTTTTAGGCCGGTCGGTTGGTCACCAAGATCGTGTCATATCGCGCCATTAGACTTTTTAGTGTAGGAGATATCTAAAGTCTAAAGTCTATGAGGACAATTCCGCTTCAATTCATGCCTTGGAGCAAAACATCACGCGTATCATTCGCTAGTTATCAGTCGAAATGCTTGAACGAGTCAACGGAAATTGGACTCAACAGATGAACCATCTGAGTCGTAGCCGCAGCCAACATTTAAAAGAGATAATCCTGAAAAAATAAATGCCAAAGAACGTTCTTTCGAATGATAATAAACATTCTCCAATAAATTTGAAGAATCTGTTTTCTTTAAAAAAGTGGGGAGCCTCGAAATGGGTCGCCCTTTATACATTTTTAGTGTGCCCTTAATTATAAAATCAAAATTAATATTGAGTTAAAATTTTTCCTTCAAAAAACTTGAAAATTGTACAATAATTTTGCATAATTCTGAGTTCGAATTTGTGTTAAAAGTGTAATTGTAAAATTTTCAATCAAAAAACCAGTATTGAATCAAATTTTTTTCAAATAATATTTAAAAAAAAACTTGAAATTTGTTTAAAAAGAATTAATTTTACCTCAAAATTGTTACTCTTCATTTTTTTTAATATTTGTTCATAAACAATATTGTAAATGAGGATATAAGATGTTTAGTCTTTTTTTTATTTTTAACCGAAGCATCATTAATTTCATGTCAAAATTTCGATTTAACAACTTACCATATTTGTTTATAAATAAAATTGTGTATATGTATGCATGTATGTATGTATATATTTAATTGTTATTGATATGCTACGCTATATAATTCGCTAGTGAGTCTACAATTTACTTTCTTAAAAATTACTTTACTTTTCTCATTTCCATAACTACACACAATATATTTAATATAATATTGTTTATGCATGTGTGGCTCTTAACTGTTATTTTGTATAGCGCTTGCACTCAACAAACTATTGTTATTATTATGTTTTTTATAAAATATTGCAGGACTTAGCCATTGACTTGTTTTTCTTTTGTTATTTTTTTCAATTCTTTGTACCATCTGCTAATCGACTAAAACTGTTACAATTGTATTTTCATATTTTTCTGCTCAATGTTGCTACGTTTTAAAATTTTTTATGTATATAAGTATGTATGTATGTATATGCAGTGCCATGCAATAAAACAACATTAATAACACATTTGATTTGCTTAATATTTAACCGCTACTTTTATTTTTATCCAGTTGCTTTACGATCACAAAATATTGTAATTGATTTTATTTATATATTATATAATTCAGTTTTTTTTCTTTTGTTTAAATTAATTACTCATATGCTACAATAATTTATCCGCAGATCCATATTTCACAGCACAAATTTTCATTGACAAAGTATGCTTGCATTCCATTTAAGACTTCTTGAATTTTAATTGATTTCTGTTAATGTATTTGTGTCATGTGTCGTGTATTTGAATGTGTTTTTTTTTTTTGTTTAAATTAAAAAGTAAATTATGTTTCCAGCCAAATCCTAACAACATAACTCAATAAAAAGCTCAATTAACAAATTTTCTAATTTTTGGAATATTTACTCTCAGAATAACGAAGTATTAGATTTTTCTCTGAAGTGTGGAGTTGTAAAACCTTTATGCTCAAAATGAACAGTAAAACATTTTCTCTGTTAGATTTACTGCCCCCAAAATGACCAATTATGGGAATTTCCGTTCAGGGAGCAATTATTAGTAATTATTAGCACGCTCACAAAGATCGATTGTCAGAATATGCTCAATTGTCATATTTTTCTCGCCCAATTCAACAAACTTACCATATTTGTTTCAAACATTAAATTGATAGCTTGAACACATTATAAAGATTGTTTACTACTAGCGGCAATGCACTAACGATTACTTTTTTCGATGGTGTTATAATAAATTAATTCCTAGAATTTTGAATTTTGTCAAAAATTCTAAAAACTTGTTTTAGCCCATACATAATCGAGCTTAGTGCGCAGGCTAAGTCTATAAATTATACTAAAATATAAAATTCTTCACAATATAAGTAAATGTATAACAAATGTAAAGATTTAGTGCTTAAAATTTTATAATAGTATAAAGATGGAGGTTCAAAATTAAAATAACTATAAGAGTATAAATATTTCACGAAATCTCATAAAAAATAATAAAATACGCAAACAATAGAGAATAATAATAATAATAGAGATTATCGAAAATTTTGAAATAAAGAAAAAAAATTGAACAAAAAAATTAAAAAAGAGTTAGAATAGGCACTCAGTGATCATGATAACCTATTTCGCATAATTTACACCCATTCTTAATTTTTAACTTTAAAATTTTGCTAAACATTTTCTCAAGTAATTTTAGGTTCAGTTCAATATAAGTTTGTTTCAAATATATTTTTTGCGACTTTGCCTAGTTATTAAATTGGCGCACTACTAAAAGAGCTGAGATTCCAATTGAACTATTATTTTCATATAAATTATGTTCTTAAAATTATTTTTTTATTTAACAAAACGTTGTGTGCATTTTAAATTATTTGTATTAAATTTAGAGAACATTTAATTATAAAAATCATTTGCATTAAATTTAAAGAATATATAATTAAAAAATTATTATCATTAAATTTAAGGAATATTTATTTAACAAAATTTTATTTCATTTAATTGCACATTATTTAATTTATTAATATTAATATTATGATTATTTATTATATTTTAACAAATTAATATTTGTGTGCCTCCAATATTTAATTTTTATTGCGTTAATATTATGATTAATTATTATGTTTTTAATATTTTTATTATTTTCATATTCAATTGAAACTATTTTCTGTAATTATTTAATATTATATTACTTCAGTACGAGATTTATTAATTTTTATATGATTTTAACACATTATATTTTTTTAGAATTTTATTGAAACATTAAATTTATTTATTATTATAACCTGAATATACTACATTAATTTTGCCACGAAATGTTAACACCCAGCAGAAAATGTCGGAGACACCAATTTTTTTAGAACTCATAATTACATAGCTGGCATACAAACTGAACGATTAAAATCAAGTTCTTGAAAAAGCTTTTTTATTTGACAAGATATCTTCACAAAAATTGACATAAAATATTATCTAAGGCAACGCTACAATATCTGAAGAAATTTTCAAGATCGAACTAATTTAGCATATCGTTGTAATACAAAACAAAACGATAAAAATCAAATTTTATGAACAACTTTTTTTTTGTCAAGAGATTTTTGCGAAATTTAGAATTGGTTATTGTTCAAGGCATGTATAATATTTCCAAACAAATTTTGCAACTCATATTACTAGAGCATACACCTGTAGTACAATATAAAATAACCCATCAAAATTTTGTTGTAGCGGCAACAACAGCAACTGATCAAAATCAAGGTTTAGATTGAAGGGTCTTATAGTTTCGTATAACTGTTTTTACTTGTTATTTTTTTATTTACAATAATTTATAATTAACTTTTATTAAACTCATGAACAATAAATAGTTTATTTTTTATATTTTATAAGTTTTTATTTTATTTATTATATTTTATTGATTTTTCTTTTATTATTTTTACATAATTTTTTCAGTTTATCTGTATATATATTTTTTTTAATTTTATTTAGAATATTTGCACCTCATTCTATATTAAATATTACTATAATTTTATTGTATTTTTATTTATTTCATTTTGTTTCATTTTATTATTAATTATTTTGAATTTAGTTATTAAAAATAATATAACAATATATTAAATAATATTATAATTTTATTTTATTTTACTTTATTTCGTTACTTTTTAGTATTAATTTAGTTATTTTTAATTTTATTTTGTTTTATTTCTTTTAATTTATTTTATTTTATTTCATTTTACTTTACTTAATTTTTAATATTTATTATATATGTATATATTTACTTTTTGATAATTAGATGTCGTTACTGCGTTCTCTGATTCCTTTTTTCTTAATGTACTTAAAATATATGAATGTAAATAATCCATTAAAATTTTAATTAGCTATAAGGTTTTTAATTCAAATATTGTATGTATGTTTGTATATATGCATGTAGGTGTAAAAATGTTTATGTATGCATGTGTAGATGTAGAAATATTTAAAATTACAATCAGTTTTCTTCATCATAATATTAATTAAATTCATTTTATTCAGCAAATTGAAACATTTTATTTCTATATACACATACATGTAAGTATATATCTGTATATATTTTCGCTTATAAATAAACTTAGGTCTGTACATACTATGTATACGTATTTACATACATATATGTATGGATGTACCAAGTCACTTCAACACATTTTCGAATATTGAAAATCAATTAGAACTCTAATACTGCCATGCGGTCTAAAGTGGTGGCATATTTTATGATATACGCTTTTTTAAATTTTTATTTTTTATTTTAAATATATAAAGAATTGAAACCTAACTTTTATTAAACGTTCTAAACGTAATGATGCACAGTTAGAGCCGAAGAAAACGTAATAACCGCAGCTAAAATCCGCTTTTTGTTAGAAGTTCAATTACATTTTAAGGTTAGAAATGAATATTGAGTTTACGATTTAAATTATTTATTATATTATTTAACGCGCATCATAATAAATATTAACTAATTATTTATTACGAACACATGCATAAGTCATGAGTTTTGATAAGAAATTTAATTTTTTTCTATTCTCTAAAGGCAGCCGGCAAACTCAAATTAACGAAATTGTTTATTATTACAAATACATATAAATATTTATGTAGTTAGAAATAATAAATTTTATTTCTTAATTTTTTTGCTTTAAGTTTACATTAAAATATGTGTAGCATAACATTTTTTTTCTATGCACTATTTTATTCTACATATATAGTATATACAAATACAAATAAGTTGTTGCGTACGAAATTATTATTATTTTTGCCTTTCAAAATAGGATTTACCAACATTTTGCTTCTACAGTTTTTTATAAGTAAATAAAATTGTATTGAATTTCTATAAAAATCGCTTGGCGATACCTAAATACATTGCATAATTGAAAATCGAATACACGAGTATGTATACTTATGTAGGCGTCCAGTGTTGCACCAAAAATGAAAATAATTTAAGTACGCTTTTGTAGACATTACATTTTAGGACAACAAAAAGTATGAAATAATCCGGAGCTTTTATGGAATGACTTTACCGAGACGCGAACGCGCATGCATTTTGCGCGTAACTTCGCAAAGTTAAAACGATAAGTGCTGTTTGATATTAGTTTGCGCGTTTATCCATTCATTAGCAATGACTTGCGCAATTTGCTTGGGTAAAAAATGCGTTTTAGTGCCATGTGTCCGAAGCTCTACTCACTGTATTGCGTTGCTGCTAATATTGTAGGCTTTCTCAGTGCTCTCCACCAGCTTAACGCAATGATTCTATATCCTTGCGGTTTGCCGCGGCGGTAGCAGTGGATGTGGCATTTTGAGCTTCCTCCGCATTCGAATCGTCTTCATCGTCGCGCGCCGAACTGATCAACTCGTTGCGCTCATCGTCGATTTGTATTTTGTGATGGGAGGCCTTGCGCGCATGTGCATGTTTCAAGTGCAAAACGGCTGCCGCGCCGCCACCGCTGCCATGTGCTGGCGTGGACGCATTGCTGCTGCAGGCCGTGCTGCTGCCCAGGTCATTGCGTTCGCTACCGGTGCAGAGCGTGTAATTTAAGTCTTTGGAATTGGTGCGCCGATGGCGTAGTATATTTAAGGCCGCCTCGGCGACATTGTGTGCGGCGCCCACAACAACGGCGCCGGCTCCGCCACCCACAGCCGCGCCACCAATACACGCTGGTGTTGTTGCATTGGAATTATTGCTTGTTGTCGTGGCCGCTGTGCGTGTATTCAAGTCCTTAGAATTATTGCGTGAGTGTCCGCGTGAACTGACCGCCGTTGCTGCCAACGCTGCTGCTGCCGCCGCCTCTGTTTCATTCGAGTTCTTCACACGATTCTCCTCTCTATTCATTACGTTCTTCAGCACATTCACATTCTTGTTCTTGTTATTGTGATGATTGCGGAAGAAGTCTGCATCGAAACGTATGTTATTGGGCATATAAATCTGATCGTAGGAATGATTACGCGCATGCTTTTTCACGAAATGTCCACAGCCGGTTGTCAACTCATCGTCGTCCTCTTCATCCTCTTGCGGTTTGAGCTGATTTTGTATATAACGTATATTGAGCGCACCGGCGTCATCGCGTGAATTTGTGCGTGAATGTGTGAGTTTGTGTCGGAAATCGCTGTTTAAATCACTAGAATTGTTGCGGGAATGTGTTTGAAACCGTTTTAAGCTCTTGATTTTAATTGGCTCGTGCATGCCGCCGTCCGTTGAAGTCGTTCCAGGCGCTATATTTTGGTCTTTCGAGAAGCTACGTATCATCTTGACGTCACACGATGCGCTACGGAAATGTTTCTTCGATTTCGTTTGAGGCGTCGACAAACCCGACGAGTTGATGGCATTATTACACTTGTCATAGCTGCAAGGAAGAGTGACGAAATATACTTTATGTAGAAAAAAACTGTATATTAAAAGTAATACTAACCCATATTCTAACTGTATGGTGCGTGAATCATTTCTCGAATGTCGCAATGCATCCGAAGTCAGTATTATCTCACCATTACTGCCGTATTGTGGATTAGTCTCGTTAGTCGTCAGTTTCTCCTCAAAGACTGTATGGGAAACGAAACAAAAATATAAAATTATTTATTTACATGTAATATTTCCCGAAATACTTACGTTTATCCAAACTTATAATGGAACCGATGATCGGATCGTTTGCGTTAATAGGCTTCAATTTCTCTAATTGCTTTCTCCTTCTTACCAGCCACCAGTCGGCAATAAATATAGCGAGCGCCACGATTTTCACAGTGGCGCAGAGTCCCACATATCTACATAAAATATAATGGAAAATTTGGTTTAGTAAAACACTATTGATTTTGTATATAATATTCCGACTAACTCAGTTATGGTACTGTGCATATAAACCACTTATACAATAACATTTGAGTGTTACAAAAATCACAAAACTAGTCAAGGAGTGCGTAAGCTCTTTAACAATAACATCAAGCTTCCTATATATTAAACTTGAATGGGTCCCTGATCACAGCGGAATCGTCAAAAATTGCAAGTCGCTGAGCCTGCTAGGAATGTAATCCTTACCCCAATTTCATCCGGCGAGTCGGATGATGTTCTCTTGGATTCTAGCGCAACGAACCTTCAGCAAGGTATAGTCAATAACCAGAAATTGTGCGACTGCGAGATCTTCTGGCTCAGAGCGAACTTTAAGAGGTTTGGATTGATATCAATCGTATTAACAAAATAGTGGTAAGCTCACAACGCTTCGTCTATATATGAAGATCTGGTAATCCATAAAGAAAGGGTTTCTAACCAAGTGAGATCCATCAATTAATATGAACCATACGACCTAACCCTAATCTCTTTGTATCGCAAGTTAGTTTTTATCTTTCTTAAACTAAATGTCTGTCCCAAAGTAAAAAGAAAGCAGTCAATTGAAATTCAGGACTGTGATTGCGATCACAGGATCTCAAATTGAGTTTGACAGCAAAGAAACATAGACGGTTCGTTTCATGTATTTCGTGCAGTAGCGAAAATTTTGAGGTCATTACAACTTACGACTTAAAATCTGAGCCTAACCATTCAACTGATATGAAAATGGGTATCGAAGTTTAAGGTGATTTATTCAAAATTGAGTTAACTACCATCCCATCAGCACAGATCTTGAAGGCTTCGTTCATACTTACTTGTATCTGAATTTCTCAATGTCATAGATCAAACAGCGGCCACCCTTTTCGCCACATGTCGATTTCCACAGCAAACACGTCGAATCGATTAAGTTACCAAAAAGTATGGGCGCCGGTATATAGCCGAACAAACGGAATATAACAAATTGCATGCCGAGGGCAAACGAACGCTCCTCCTCCGACACTGAACGCAAGACAATCATCAGCAATGGCATTTGCGTCGAAGCCACAATAAATGTCATGAAGAAGAGCAATATGAGGAAGGGATAGATGGTGCGACAGGGTGTGGCACATGGACCGGCAGTGGCAACAGGTACCACAGTAACTTCGGCGAAATCTTCGTTGGCGTTTAACGCTTGAGCTTGACTGCCGCCAGCACCCATATAAATGCTGCTCGATATATTTGAGTGAACACCTGTAGATGATGGAAAAATAGCATAAAATCATTGAAATTTAATGAGACTACAAATAAACACAGTTAGATAAAATACGCACAAGCACAATTGGTGTAGTTGGATGTAGATGAGAATGCGGTACAGCCTGCATGACAGGGACTGAAGTATGTCAAACCATTATTGCCACACACCGGCTCCACATCTGTGGTCAGGCATTCACAGCCGAAATTACAGGCAGCCGTTAGATTGACTTGGAATGGTTCGATGACGCCATGCTTAGCGCTGCGATAGTATGGTATTGTGGTGCCAGCCATTTTTAGGTTATCGCAACCGAGGAAAAATAGCATCGCATAGAGCGCAAGGCATATTGCGTTCGAGATGATAACAAACTGTACGGCGCCTTTTGGTTTCAGCTGAAAACGTTTCAATATGCAGCCGCCGATGAAAATACCAATACAAGCACCCGGTACAGCTATCGAACCAGTAAAAACGCTCGCTTGACTTTTGCCCACGCTGAATTGAGTTTCCAAATATTTCGGTAGGAACACCACAAAGCCAGACACTATCCACAGTTCCATACAGGCGCCCAAACAAGTGACAATATACACGGGGTTTGTTACGAGACGTAACATCGATTGTGGTATATCTGCAAAGAGTTGAACATACATACATAAATCGCACGTGAATTATTGAAGTCTAGTTCGTACGCACCTTTAATGTCCTTGCCATAACCGGTATCCACGCGCGGTTCATCGTCTTCTTTCGCACTCACCGCCACTATTTCCTTTTTCACTTTACCGGCTGGATCGGTGCCGCGTGGAAGACTATTGGAGTTGTTAGGCACAGCTGGTTGTATAACGGAACTCTTCCGTATCTTTTTCTTCTCGGTTGTGAGTACCTGCGGTGTTTAAAGTAATATTAAGTAAGTTCGGACTAATTACTATTGAGAGTGTACGGTTACCTTTGGAAAGGAGAAGAACGGCACAGCCACGATAAGCAGCAAAACACCGCAAAGCAGGAAACCACCCCACCACATGCCAACCCAGCGACGATCACCCGGATCTGGAAATGAAGTCAAATTACATTAGCAAGTTCACTTAAAATTCTGGCATCTCACATACTTATCGATATAATTGTGGACGAAAGTGAATCCATGTGAAAGGACAACAGGTAGGCGCCGAGCAGAAATCCCAGCACCGGTCCAAATGCCGCCATACTATACATACAACCTATGTACATTGATGAGCTCTCCGTCTTGACATGATCATCAACATAGGTGGTGCCGAGCGTGAAGAGTGGACTACCACCGCAACCGAGCAGTAACTGTGCAATCACAAAGAGTAAAACCGGTCCGAATGTTGACAATTTGCCTTCGAGGCAATTATCTTCGCGTAAGGTATGCGGCGCCAATGGTGGATTGGAGAGACCACTCGATAGTCTGCCTAAGTCCATATCTTGATCACGTACCAGTGCACTACGACATATATTGTCACTTGAATCATTCATAATGGTGACGCCGGGATTCGGTTCGCCGGTAAAGTGTGGCACCATGAAAACCAGTGAGCCAATGCCCATAATGGCGGCGCCTGAAAAGAAATATTTGCGAATTTATATAATATATTATTGTAAGTCTAGGAAGCATAATAGTTTCTTTCGAGATTAAGAATGGTGTTTTAAAAGAAAACCTAAAGACCAAATATTAAAGCTTAAAAACTTTCTGCCCTATAGGCTCGATTGGTCGAAAGCTATGCATACTCAACATTTTCAGTAAGGATCACTGTGAAGCAGCAAGAAAAATGTAAATGTTCCTAATTTATCATTAGACACTACAGAAGCTTATTTGTGGTTCTAAGCAATTTCAAAAATCTTAAAATCATTAAAATTTGTTAATTGAGTCTCAAACAAACAGCACATTTCTTGAAATCTTAGAGATCTCGAGTAGATTCCGTAGAGGACTTAGACTTTCGCTTGAACGTCGTTTAGGTTTCATAAAATGATAGTTCATGTCAAAAATTCAAACTACAGAGCAAATATGTCGAAAGACGCCTAAAATGATAAAGTACTTTGAAAGCAAGACTCATTGTCAAAAAATTTCGCAGTCGCAAAATGACCGCGATTGAAATTCATGAAGAACTATGTACTGTGTACATGCAGCTGCGGTCAAATTCTTAGTAGTGTGCAACCGTAAGAAAGGAACTGTTAAAAAAACATACGATATCGCCTTTATAAAAAAAAATATTTTATACCATAAAGGCCCTAAGAATAAGTAAAATAAATCAACAATTTAACTAATTATTATTATTATGAATTATTAAAATAATATATCAAAACAATTTATGAGGAATTTTGGCGGTCAAAAACATAGTAGTGTAAGAAATTAAACCCGAAAAAAAGGTAGTAAAATATTTCTTTTGGTTTTTTTTTTAAATTGGATATTGCATATAACCGTATTACTGCACAGCGGCGTGGCTTTGAGCCAACAAGTTGTGACAACTTTTGATGGAAATAGACTCCCTTGTGTTCTTAACAGCCTCCCATAGTTGCGTGGTTAATGTCGGCTTATATCGGGCTACGGCCTCCTTGACATCAGTCTACAAATTTTCGATGGAGTTGATGTCAGGGGACTGTGGCGGTCATATCAATACTTCGACATGCCTTTTCTCAAACCACCTTTTAGAAACTTTACTTGTGTGCTTGGGATCTTTCCACTACTGGAACGTCCAAACAAGCAGCATTTCTTCACTGGCCTACGACAGCTTGGTTTTCTGGAGTATTTCGCCAAACGAAATACCAGTCATGTTTTCCTTAATCGAATAAATTGTTCCTACACCTTGCCAAGAGAAGCATGTCCAAACCATGATACTCGCACGTCCATTATTTACCCTTTTTGTTTTATATTTCGGCTGGAGTTCCGCATTGGGTGGACGTTTTACATATTGACGCGATCCCTTTCCGCCATACTTAACATTTTTCGATTTGTCCGACAATAAAAATTCCGCCTTTTTGCCAAAAACCAATTTAAAGGTTCTTTGGCGACTCGAAGCCTTTTTTAAACATGCGCTTTAGAGAACAACGGCACTTTTCGTGGACCGTGGGCACACAGCTCGTGCTCGCGCAAACGTCGGCGTACAGTTCCAGTACTTGCAGCTACATTAGAGATCATCTTTTATCTCTGTAGCTGCCGCAAAGGGAACCTGAGTATCCGACAATAGACTTGAGTTCTCTCACTGACATTGCGTTTCTTCCACGTTTTTTATTAGTTGGTTGGTACCTGATAACGTTACGTACCATTGTGGGTGAGCAACCACTAATACCAACCAAACCCACCATAAGTTTTGCCCTCCGAAATAAATTTTTTTTATCAGGACGCGGTTCTCGGGCATATAATTCCTACTTTTCGACATTTCTAAATGAAGAACATTAAAATTTTAACATTAAAACTAAAAGCTTCAATAAAATAAATGAATAATAAATAAATTTTCAGATAATTTTAATTTTTTTTTCACTACCAAGATATTGATTGGTCGAAAACGCTTCGCAAATAAAAAGGCGCGCAATTGTAATAAAAAGATAAAACGAAGCGAAACAAGTCGTTGCATGTTTTCATGTCAACATCTGAAGCTAACGAATTTTAAAGTGAAAGAATACCTATCACTACTAAAAATTCGGCCGCAACTGTATTAAGTCAACTAGGATTTGCAGTCCCTCTTTATTAGGAATGCTCAAATTAATGACACCAATTCTATATATTGTCCTTATGGACCCCAATTGCTAGTATAGCGGTATGGTTACTTTGAGACACCCAGGATTTGCAGTGCCTATTCATTAAAAGTTATCACCGAATTGATACACGAAGCTTTACCCGAAAAGTTCTTGATCTAACCAACCTATCATATTTAGACTTAGAGAAGAAATAACCACAGCAATTTGTTCTGTTCCAGGTTTGTATAGATATGCCTCTAAAGTGAACCCAAATATAGTCTACTCGGCAGTATTTTTAAACACTTTTTGGCAAGTTGTAAATGAACTCTCTGGATCTACCAATTGTTGCGTAATTCAATACTTAATAAGAAACTTATACTAACCTATACCAATCCAAACGGGTATGTGACGTCGGCTACCCAAATAGCTCACAAATATGACCGTTATCACATTGCCAATCTCATAACTGGACGCTATCAGACCCGAATAACTCGAAGGTATTTCGAAGCGTTTCTCAATCGTCGTTATAACGGAATTTATATAACCGGAACTGAGTGCCTGCTGCAATGTGACTAGAATCGACAGTAGCAGCACGAATACTTTGATGCGTGCAAATTTCTGTATACGACCGGGCCGATAATTGAGAATACCACAATCACGTGACTGCAATTCGTCATCATCATCATACTCCGATTCGTATAGCATAGCAGCAGGCGTCGTCGTCGCATTATTATTAGTAACGGCGCCACCAACATTGCCTGCTCCCACAGCAATACTCGCCGATGGCTGACGGCTGTGACTTTTCGCCAGAATCTCATTACAACAACCGCTGCACACCGCTGGTTGTTGGCAATTGTTATGGCCATGATGTGGGTGATGCAGATGATTGTGCTGATGATGCGTTGGTGGGTGATGATAATGCTGGTTGTGGCAATTGCAGGTGGCACGTGACGCTACGTTGGCGCACATATTATTAATGTTAGGCGCCGTAGCGGCGCTGCAACTGACCAGTTCGCCCAAATTGACCTGAGAGTCTTGTGTGGCAGCGTCAACGCTGCTATCATCACCGCTCGTATTCGTCTCCGAGTAGAGGCCCGTCATCTGGTACATGGACTCCTGGCGTCTGGAAGAAAAGAACAAAACATTTAGATCTAAATTTATATGGAAACAAACATGTGTGGCGAGTGGGTGTATGGTGGCTAGGTGTATGTGGGTGCTTCGGCAAATTGTTATTTCATCGGAAAGTAATCATTATACCGTTGCGTGCGATAATCCATTTTCGTATTAATGTGCGGCTGTTATTAGTATTTCCAGTGGTGTTATGCGCATTTAGCCGGGCATAAAAAACATTGGAATTTTATGCAAATTCACGTATTGATTATTTTCTAAAACACTTCAATGATTTTGATATTTCAAAATGACATATACCAGTTTACAAGTGAGTGATGGGGCAGGTGTACAGGGTTCCCAAAAAAAGTATAAGGTGCATATAATTGAATGAAAAATAAAATATATGAATAACGGTTGCTTAAGTGCAATTGTACTGTGGAAAAAGTATTGTCATGTTCCCACGGCCTAAACGTGCCTCGAGCTAGCCGGCCTGCCCGCTTGTTTATTTATTTATGTAAGTACTTTTTTAAATCCCCCCCTTTACGACAACTACTTTTGCTTCTTACAAAAACATATGTGCTCGTTTGTCAGTTTGTGGTCGTATTGGAAAACGATTACTGGCAGCCCTTTACTGAAGGATATTGACAAAAAAACTCTCTCCAAAAACAATTGTAAATAGAAAAGGCACGATACTTGAAAAGGAGGCAAGGCAAAGGCCGTTGAAGGACACGTGTGAACGTATGTAGATTTATGAGTGCATTCGCTCGAAACTATATTTTCGCACAGTAACTCCAAAAATTAATCAATTGATTTAAATTTTTTGACAACAAGTATTCTGAAAGTCGATAGACGATTTAGATTCATCAGTTTGGGGTTGAAGTCTAGAGAAGTTCCCTATTTTCATGGCTACACCAATGTGCGACCAACTGTAGAACTATCTAATCACAGTAGAACCCACCAAGAATAGAAACAAGCCTTAAACACTAAATCTAACGTATGTAGGTAGGTAGTTAGAGTGAATGTTTGACGACGCATCAAGATGCCTTTTCTGAATTCACCGGACTAAAATTTCAATATAGAGTGACTTTTCTTCTCTCTGAACCATCTTGTTTTCTGAGTAAGTTCATCAATACAAAACAGCGACAAGAAACCGTCGTACGACAACTGCAATTATTTTCCTATACACGCTTTGCATTCGCTTAGAAGATGTTTTATAGTCTCCTCTTCTACGAGTACCTCCTGACAGCTTCTACACTAGTCATTGTGTGGTATTTCCAGTCTAATACCTTTTCTGCCAATTGGCCAGTGATCTGTTAGCACTCCAACTAGAGTTCTTATATCATTTCTTTTGAATTTTAGTAGTCGGCATATGCGGCCCATATTCCATTCAAGCCACGTGCACCTGCCTCTTGAGCAAGCTAGGCTCTGTCTCCATAGAGACTCAGCTATATACAATATATAGTATGTTTGTCGATTAAATATTGACAAGTAACTAGGAGCAACTTCCTCTTTTCTGGATTGTTATAGTAGTGTGCTGCCTGCTCCGGCTAGTTCATCTGCTTCACAGTTACCAGGAATGTCACTATGCCCTGAACTTCCTGAACTCATTGCAGGTTTATCGTGAAATAGAATGTTAGATCCACCAAGAGTTCAAGGCATTCTTTCATTACCTTCGAGGAAAACCTAAGAGACTTTGGTAAATCCACTACCGCTGGGCTATCTTTATATAGAAATATATTCCTTGTTCTGAGCACACTACTTGTCAGTGGTCTGGTAGATGTTAGTAGATTCTGGACATTGCTTCAATTGGAATTGAAGCTCCCAAACCATTAAAGTCGAATTATGGTTGGGTTTAAAGAGTCAGAGACTTGAGTTCTAATGTTCGACGATCTGTTAAACTAAAAAAAACTTATCAAATATCCTATATCATCTTCAGCTTGTCTTCTATTTTAGAGAAAACTTAACTAATCTGATATAGAACGCCCATATAGTTATATGCAAATACAGTTTGTGAGGACTTCTTGAAAGGAAACTTTAGATGGCGATTAACATGCAGTATTTATCGAGCTTCACCAAAACCAAGTTTTTGGGTAAATTATTCTGTCGACAACTCTTCTCGGAATGACGTCCGCGGAGGTGTAGAAGTTTGTAATTCTCGGAAAGAAAAGTTGCAGACCTACCATGTCTTACCAAACCAGACAAATATGACATATAACTGCGATTCAAACTGACCAATCAAACTCAAGTCCTCGTATGGAAAACTCTTTTACTTGATCAAGTATCCTCATGAAGTTTGACATAGATCGTTTTCCAAGACATGGTCACAATATCCGCAAAAATTATTCAGATCGGACAACCATAGCATATAGTTGCCATAGAAACTGGTCGATCAAAATCAGAATGAAGATCTTTTTATACCCTTTCATTTCATAAAAAAATATCGGTGCAACCGAAATTAACGTTTTTTCTTCTTTATATATTTCATTCATCCGACATTCGTAGGCGACTTAAACAATGAGCTCACGTTCTCTTCCTACTTATATTATTTTTAAATGTAAATATTTGTTGTCACTGTAGGCGATACACATACATATACATATGTATGCTTATAATGTGGCTGCCTGTGTGCGGTAACTCCCCGTGAGGTCAAACGTCATGTCAACCGAAGGCCAAAGTGTCAAGTTCATTTCTTAACGGCTTCAACAGTATGGCACTGGCATGACAACGGCATCCGTGATTCCATAACCATTAAAGGATACGTTTTGAAAGCCAAAACACCGATGCATGTGGTACATATGTACATACATATATACTAAAAGTATATATTTATAATTATTTGTCTGATTTATGATATGCATTCCAACTCACTCTTTAACTCACTGACTAAATGACTTACTTGCACGATGCTCTAACATTTCAGCGTTCAAGCCATTGGCGTCTGCAGCCTTCGCAAAGTCACACTAGCACTTGGTCATTATTTGCAACTTAAGCGCTCTTATTCGAACATATTTATGAACTCGCGCAAAAACAACACAGAGGCACCATGAAGATATTACAAGAATATAAAGCTCAAACAGAAATCATTAACCGCATATTTCAATTTCCATAAAGGCTAAAAAATAAACAATTACTATGTTTGTTTTTTTTTTTTTTGTGTCCTATTCAACCGCAGCCAACTTGGTAGCACGTGGAACTCTTGCAACTCGCACGGCCGATACTCATTTGCTAACTAAATCAATGAAGCGCCTCGAGTTGGCTCGCTAACTGGTTGAGTATAGTTGGTTGGTTGGTTGGTGTTGCTACGTCGTCTACGAGTTGGTCATACCACGCCTGCTTGCCTGTCTGTTAGGCGGCTGAAGACTCGTCTGCCTTGTTTGGTAGCCCATTCACTAGCCTCCAAAGCACCTGCCTTGCAGTTGAAGCACGTGTGGCATGTTTATTCTACCTTCTCATCTTTTATTCACCATTTGCTTTGTTTCATTCAACCATGCAGGGTATTCATGTAATTGGAGTTCGAATGTAGTGGTCCAATGAGCTAAATGTCGCACAGTGATTCATTGTTGTATAAAAATTAAGTTGGCAAACTATAATCTTAGAAAAAACATATCAACTACCAGAAGAAAAACCTTAAAGTACTGGCCACGACGAAAAAAGAAAGACTTCAATACTCCTAGTCGGACAGTCCGATATTGTACACAGGTTTTTCGTCGTAAAGCATTCGATAACGTAGTTCCTCCAAAATGAGCGAACTTTTCTCAACTAACAGATGATTTAGTGAACTTTAAAGGATGTGGCATGGTATTATGTCAAGCAAAATATGAAACTTGTTAAGAAACCTTATTTAATCCCTCAAGTACAATTGTTTATAGAAACATACTTTAGTTTTTACAGTTTTGTTTTTAAAAGAAGTAAATGTGGCGACGGATACGGACAAGGGGACACATGAGTACTTGAATTCCAAAAATGTATAATCCTTAAAATCAACGCACTGTATATATACCCCAGCAATAAAAACGCTTTTTCAGTTCTGAAAATATTTATTATGCAATGAGCAAAGGGTAGTAAAGAAAGTGAGACATTTTCTCCACATTGGAAAATTTTGTAGAAAATAATTCATTTTCACTAATATTACTCAATAATTAAACTTTCGCCTAATTCATTGACCCTTAACTGGTCACAAAACCAATCAAGCATAAGCATATGCGTTGTGATCTAAAGAAGGGAATGATTTCGAAATACGATTGACAGACTGACAAAAACCTTAGATCGAACAGAAATTAAAGGCTACCTGGAATCGGAATACAAGTCTGTATCGTCGATAAGTGGGAATGTAACTTTTCCTTTCGACGGCTAAATTTAATACTGTAGACTTTCAAGAAAAGGCCGCCTCTAACTTTAAACCTCCTGCAGTAGTTATTTCCAGTTAACCTAATATTCATACATCACATCATGCCACTAGGCTTAGAACAATACCTGATTATCCATGATCAAATTTTGATTTAATGAATCTTTCTGAACACAATTTTGTCAGTTTCGAGACAGCAAAGTTTCAATTAGTCATTTAAACAGGTGTGGTAATCGATTTTAAACTAGAGCAAGTACTGAAGACAAATAACAATACTATAAGAAAATTCTAGTGTCTGCTTGAATTTTAGCTTGGCTACATTTTGTAGTAGCACAACAGGCCGTACTTGAACGTAGCTTTCACAATGTCCAAGTGTTTCTTCGTAGTTGGAATATATTTCTGCAGATTACGTTCAACAAATAGGGTTCGGATTCAGCTCAAACGTGATATTTGTTAAGATCATCTGAACAATTAAAACGTTGGTCTTTTGTGAGGGCAAAAAAAACCCAAGGTATGAAGTTTCACGAAGAAGGACTTTAAACTGTTGAGTCATCTGACCGACGGTAGGACATTAATATTTTCCAATCTGAATATTTTTCTTCTTTATTAGCGTAGGCAGCTTAAGCGGTTATGGCCGAGCTTACAACAGCGCGCCAATCGTTCTTCCTTTTCGCTGTTTTGCGCCAATTGGAAATTCCAGGTGTAACCATCTGATGTTTCCAAAAGAGTGGTTTTCCTCTTCTTCTGCTTCCCCGGCGGGAATGACGCTGAATACTCTCAGAACTGGAGTGTTTTCCTCTATTCGGACGACATGACTTAGCCAGCGTAGCCGTCGACTCTTCATTCACTGAACTATGTCCATGTCGTCGTATATCTCATACAGCTTATAGTTCCCTCGACTGCGATATTCATCGTGGCCAATTCGCAAAAAACCATACATCTTCCGCAGAACCTTCCTCTTAAAAATTCGTAACGCCGACTCATCAGATATTGTCATCGCCCATATCTTTGTACCATAGAGCAGGACGGAGAGGATGAGTGACTTGTAGAATTTAGTCTTTGTTCGTCGAGAGAGGACTTTACTTCTCAATTGCTTACGCAGTCCTGGATTTCGAAACTGACGTTTTTGTCTGAAACCTTGTTTGGTAGTGAACGACTCGGTGAGTCTTACCCGATCCTGACAGAGATTTTGATATTGCTCAACGTCAGTTTACACAGCCGTATCAGTTTGGCGGGGGTACCAAATTCAGACATTGCGGCATAAGCAGCTTTGAAATCGACGAAGAGGTAGTGTGTGTCGATCCTCTTTTCATGAGTATTTTCTAAGATTTGGCACTTGATGAATATCTGGTCAGTTATTTATTTTCCAGGCTCAAAGCCACACTGATAAGGTCCAATCAGTTTGTTGACGGTCTTTCACAAAATATGCTCCATAGAACCTTATATGCGATGTTGAGGACTTTTATCCCACGGTAGTTGACGCATATTGTGGGGTCTCACTTTTGTGGATTGGAACAGCCTGCATCCACCGAAAACTGAATGGAAAGCCAAGAAGAAACTGAGGATTTTGACTCAAATCAAACGGGTCATATATTCCTACAAGAACTGAGCCTGAACTAACTTACGCGTGAGAAAACTATAATTTTAATTTATGTAAGTTACTCAAATGAAACAGCCCACTGTCTCTGTGGTCTATCGTGACGAGCGGTGTTCGTCATAAAACGGCAAACACTGTTCCTTTGGTGCTGTAAAGATGTAGGTAAGAACACTAAAAAGCAAACTATATACAAACATGCATAAATATGTAGGTATGTATGGATGCATGTGATTACTTTTGGAATGGTAATCGATGACTCTTACAAACATAACTTAGTTGAAGTAAAAGCGAAAAGGCATTGAAATAATACGGAAATCGCGCTGCGCTTTACAACTACTCTACATAGTGTGTATTTATACATACATACATACATATTTATGTACAACTATGTGTATAGCTAGATATAGGCTTTTAAATCTGCCGCATTCTAGTGCTGGCAAGTTCTTAAATCGATGTGCTTTTATTGCATATCAAAACACTACATGTACATACAAGCATATATGCACAAAAATATATACATATAAATAACACTGGGTACTCATACAATCATACATATGTATGAATAAAATACTTTCACTATCGTCTTGTCCATATCGTTACTTTAATGTTATTAAAGTGAAGTAAAGTAATTTAATCGATTTTTTTCTTTACAACTACATATCTTGCTGTTGTTGTGGTATTTGAATCAGCTGTATGCGTACTGATTGGTACATTGGATTGATTAGATGATTGATGAAAGGCAACTCTATTTTTCGATATTCAAACTTCTGTTTCAAAGTTCTATAAAAGTCAAGGAAACAAGACCTAGACGGAATCCTCCAACGAAGCTCCACACCACCGGCGAGCTTCGACTGGCGGCAAGAAAACTTAAATCAAACTAATCACCTCAGCGTCATATCAGCAGAGTTACTAAAAATAATAGCCGAAAAAGAAAGGGAGATTCAGACAGCCCATCAGCATACCGACCTCTCCGCATGCTTGACACAGCAGGTAGGCTTCTCGAAAGATTGTTGAAACAACAGATAAAAGAAACAATCGCTAGAGCAGCTTATTACCCAGACAATGTGGTTTCAAACCTGGTAAATCAACAATAACAACAAACTGAAAAATCGTTGAAGCATTAGAGTAAAACTTTAAAATATCTACATTATCTCAGATTAATAGTGATAATTTTAAGGTATGACGATACTTAAGATTACGCCAGTAGCTGCTCAGTTCTCAGTCCAGACTTCTGGAACGTCAGACACAACGGAAAATTTAGCCTGGATATGCCCGAGGATGCTTAGCTAGTTTGGTACGCAAACGACATAGTCGTGACAATGACCGACGTAAAGCTCTAGAAAAAGTGTATCGGACAGTTGCGCTAAGGCTACTCGGACATATGGAACGACTCGCGTATTTTACGTCGAGATCTTAAATTGAAAGCGTATAAAATACATCTTGTGAACGAACTGAAATCGCTTGAACTTCCATAGAGACATTACTTCGCTCTAATGGGTTTTTGAAAAGTTTCAAGAAGATCCGACGTTTTCGTGCCAACTTTTGTTTGTTAAGCGATTAGGTCCATTTCTGAAGAGCTTCAAGAGCTGCCAAAAAAATAACGATTTGGGGGTTTATGGGTCAGTGGAATCATCTGTCGGTCGATTGGCCCACAAGATCATCACATGATATCATACCGTTAAACTTTTTTCTGTGGGGATGTGTAATGGCCTGCTTCGATTCAGACTTTGGAATAAAATATCACGTGTGTCATTCGTCAATTACCAGTCGAAATGCTCGAGCGAGCAATCGAAAACGCACTCAACGGATGGACCATCTGAGACGTAGCTGCGGCCAACATTTGAAAGAGATAATCTTCAAAAATTTAATGCTAAAGAATTTCCTTTCGAATAATTCTTTAAAATAGTAGAACAGTTCTGCAAAATGACGTGCTCTTAACTTTTTACCGGCCGATCTGGCCGGTTCTGAAAATTTATCAATATAATATCAAAATGCACCTATGCATTAAATTCCATACGAATATCTGAAAAAGTGAACACGAATTTTTTTTAAATCCCGAAACCGGTTTTATACCCGGTTTTCCGTTTTTTGTTCCCTGGAAATCAACCCGTAATATGCTTTTGAAGGTTAGATCAAATAAATAACATAATCACGCAATTTCTGTGGCAAACTCGCCTAGAAATTATACCAATTTTTTAGTCCGCCTCGTATATTGCTTTTGCATAACATCAAATTATAATTTTTGTTAATTAAATTAAAAAACTAGTGAATTTCCACTTGACTTTCCTGACCTTCCACACCTTTTCTAACAACACAAAGGAAAAGCAAATAAATAATTTTGATATTTGACATTTTATCACGCCACTTTACATTTCAATACTACACAGCCACGCTTGGCCATCATTAGGTAAATGGTTAATTATTATTTTGCGTGAAATTTCAGTTGACAAGCCTTAATTCGCCACGCATCTCTTGAACGCCCCACACATACGCCACAATTCGCCAAATTTAGCCGAAATTCACTCACCTGTGACCGCGGCGATGCGTTGTTGAGCTCGCAGTGCTGTGATTACGACACACACCCTCGCTAGCACCGACGCCAACATGCGTGCAGTTGCCCTCAGCACCGGTGTTTGCTGTTGTACCACCGTAGCGGCTGGCGCAATGCTCCACTTCATCGTAGCCGGCGCTGGCGTTACAAGCTGAAGTGTTCGCCGACGACGGCATATTGGCATTTGTCGTGCTTGTTGGATTTGTTGTGTTTGTGTACTGTTGATGTGACAGTTGTTGCTGCTGCTGCTGCTGCTGCTGTTCCACCAACCTTTCCTCGGTTTGCGTTGCTGGTCGATTGGCTGTCATACTCGTCGTTGTTGTCGCCTTTGTTGAAATGTTGCATTCATCGAAAAACGTAGAAGTCGAGTGGGGAAAAAAATTAAAATGCGAAATACGAAGCAGCCGGTTTTGTTGACTCTTTTTATTTACATTCTTCCCGTCTACAGTCCAATTGCTATACTCTGCTCACAATTGCGTTATTCTGCGTCTGCAATAAATAGTTGGAAAAAAAAAACAGAAAAATTTAGTGCAAATTGTAGGAAATGTTACAAATTACGATTAATCTGTGTCGTTTTTATTGAGTACACTTTAAGTTGTTTCAAGATTTACATTCATATCTGCTGTTTTTTTTTCTTCGTACTTATCTTATTGTGTTGAGCTTTGTAGGAGTTTATTGCAATGATTTATATAATATTTGTCTTTTACAATTGCGCGTATATACAGGGTGCAACTGCTAATGTGGAGTTAGGGAAATTTAATTGATGCGCCTTTCACGCTATTAGTAGTATTAGTAGGAGGATTGTAACGCTGTTTTAAGTAAGAATATGGGCCAAATCTCCATTCCGATGATTGTTGACTGGTTTGCATGTCAAACTCATATACCCATATGAATGAATGTGGGACAAGAATTCACATGATCAAGCATAGGTTATCGTTAAGACAGCCTGTGAAGATACACATTGCTTGTCGCACATAGATCTTTTGTACACCAAATTATCTCTTTTCAATCATTAGAAGGGTTTAACTCGATGTCACCCACATTTTGAACTTAGCTTCTTCAGCTGTTTTCTTTTATGTGACCTAAATAAAATCGCGAATTAAGAAATATGCGGTAATCCCCCGAAAAAATATTTTATGAGCAATGTCTTAAGTTGTGAATTTTTTCAAATAGTGTTCCTGTTCTTCTTATTCTTGAAGAAATTTCGTAAAGTTTCTTGATTTAAACTTTTATTAATCAATATCTACTCACGGCGACGATATCGAAAATTTGAAGGAAACTGCGCACGAAGATCATAACATAAGAAATAATAGAGGCTCTTAAGAGTATTTTTATGAAATAGATTTACGACAAACTATACAAAAAAAAATAAAAAAATACAAATTTTATTTTTTTCTTAGATTTTAAAAACTTAAGACAAAAATCAGTTACAATAGTTTATACAAAATATAAGTAAGGGGTTACTAGGCCAACACATATACAAATATAGTATGAGGCAATGCATACGGCTAGCCTACTCATGATTTTAGGCCAAAGGAGGATATCATACTCGACCTGGTTAAAGTACTCAGGCGAAATTGGCAATGCGACCGAGAAAAAGAGATACATACATATATGAAGAATTAAACACCACATTTTCATTCCCCAGTACAGAACAATAGACCAATGGTTCTCTGGTCAATAAGTTAAATAGTTATTCTAAAATACATATTCACCGACCGATCAAAGAGTGGCGCAAAATTCACTTTAGCTGCCTCAGACGTTAAGGATACTTCAGAGGATTATTTGGATTCTGCGGAAATACTTCAGGTCTTGGAACAGTAGCAAAACTGGGCACACCACAATGTTACTTTGGGGTAGTACTGTTGGGGGTCAGACCTACTTCTTCAACTTCTAGGAAAAAGGGAACTTACTAATATTGAATAGGTCTTCTTACGGCACCTACGCTTAAGATGTCATCTTCAAAAACTGGTAAAGTGTATTCAGCGGAATACGGAGTATGCGAATAAAATGGAATTTATTCCACCGCCAATATTTTAGGAGACATTGGGCAGGGTGGAGTGGGAAAAAAAACTGGACAACTCTCGATTTTCCAGTGTAATGGCGTTATCCTTTTTCATTGCGGGTATTTTTTTTACGCAGCGGGTTCAAACTCAGCGCACAACCCTGGGATGGATGTTTCGCCTTCTCACTTTAGTTCGCTTTAAAACGGATGTCCTATAGCTAAACAGAGGATACTTGGTCTAGGACCGGAAGGCGTTCTAAGTCACTGCCAAGTGAATAGCACTCAGAGAACTTTCCTCACTTTCGTGAACTTCTACACATGGCTCCATGACGTCGTCTTATTAATGATTCCGTCCAATTTTCTCTTTGGTACAGAGGCGTACTTGTAAAAATAGCAATTTCAGTTGCACTATAATTTTTCAATTTTAGCAACATGGTCTTACATTTCCTCTTACGAACTTTTGCTTAAACTGTAAAAGACATTTTTGACAGCACCCTGTAAAACCACATATTGTAAACCGAACTCATATGTACGTAAATATTTTTGTGTTGTTTGAATTACTGTTTGCTTGTTGACTTATGTACTTGCAAATTTTGTTGTCTTATCTCACACGTAGACACATAGACTACATTTTCATTCATAAGCAAATACGCAAAATCCAGCGATTGTACAAAACAAGAATGCTGTCTGACTTTGCTATCAACTCGAATAAAGAGGCATATTTATGTACATATGTATGTATATATGTACATTCCTTTTTTTAGTTGTAACTTGGACCGACTTAGAAGTGGAAAAACACTACGTAACGACAATAAATACAAATGAGAAGGAAAACTAAGTAGATGAGTCTATGTACTTCTACATAAACGATTATGTAAAGCTTTAAACTAATTAAGAATACTGCGAGGCGCTAAGGACAACATTCCAAAAGCAAGTGTAGGTCGTTTAGCAATTATTAACTCGCATTATAACAGTTATTATAAACGTTATCCATTAACTTCTCAGAAATATCATTCGTCTGTATCATTAACCCAAAAAGCTTCGGGTAGAGCTCAATAAGCAGGCGGTGAATAAAATAGAACACATCACTTTTATTTGGGAGAAAAGGTCACACTAAAAGAGAAGGGATGGCGCAGAAGCAAGCGACTCGTCAGCGGAACGTACTACATCTACACAGATGGATCAAAATTGGCTAATAGTGTGGGCGTCACAATATATTGCTCGGAGCTGGATCTTAAGCAACCCTTCACGCTTCCGGAATACTCCATCATCTTCCAGGCGAAAGTCTTTGCTATCAAAAAAGCGGCTGAGTAACAACTGACAATATATTTTAAGACAATAATCTCTCACCGCATTACTTATATAATTTCATTAGAAGCAGGGAAGCATTAGACTTACTGCGTTCCAGGCCTCAAAGGAATTCTGGGAAACGAAATAGCAGATGAAATTGCCAAAGTTTGATCCGTATGGCCAGTACCGGAAATACGTAAATCATTAAAAACGATATGCAATGGAGTTTCCGGAAGTGCTGAGTTAGATTCAGTGCCCTGAGGACATGCGGGATCGAAAACCACGCATGCTTGTTACTCACACGGTCTCTAAAGGACTGCAAAGCCATTGTTGGTCTAAGAATGTGTGACAATCTACTGGCATCACATACGAACCGGATGGGCACAAGTAACGAAGATACATACAGAAAGTGCAGGGAAGTCGGCATATGAGAAACGCTTGAACACCTGCTATACCACTGTCCAGTCTTATCTAGAACTCGTCTCAAATATCAAGGAGTATCAAGATATAGATATGTAATATCAAGTTGTTCCTCACCAAAAGCGTTAACGCCCTTTATGACGAATACTTCAAGTCAAGTTCAACTCTGGAATTACTAAGGACTACGTATGACATGGCAGGTGATCAATATAACCTAACCTCACCTAACATAGTGATTAGCGTGACGAGTCGAGTCTATTTAACGATGTACGTCCATTTATCTATCTGCATATACGCGAACTAGACCCCTCTTTGAGATAACGTTCAGAAATAGAATATACTTAGTTGCCATATAAACTAAACGAACCCAGTTTCCAGTTTCGGAATTTGTAAATATTTCGGAAATGTGTGCTAAATATGTGATAAAACCTGTTCTAAAAGGCTTATTTTGGATCCATTGAGTGGAACTTTTATAACTACTTTCCTTGAGGTTCGACAGTTTCGAACAATTTTTCACCTCACCTTTGAGTAGTACATAAAACCAAAATGTGCAAACTATTTTCGAACTCCTCTTCAATATGTAAGTCTCTGGCATATTAATAAAGCTGCCAGAGACATAATAATAAAAATATAATATAATACATATGTATGTATGTAAATGCTTGGAGACACTTTCCGCTTATTATGACCGAGACGTTACATTTAATGCAATTTTAATATTTTATATTGCTATATGGTGAATGTATCACATTTTTTATGCTTCTTACATAAATACTGCACACATATCACATCATACATGCATACATTCACATACATATGTACATAAGTGAATAGTGTTTGCATGACAGTATGGCAACATTATTATGAAGTAGAGCGTCAATTTTGGATCATTTTACCAGCCATCTTACCGTACCGGTAGGTAAAAATGATTAGGCACTTATTTGTAATTTAAGCTACACCGTTACAGAGCGAAACTGCGTTGAGCTGAGGAGAGCTGATTAAAAATACTTATTACGTACAGCCGGTAACGGTAGGAGGCAGTGAAATAGAAAATCAAGTGAAGGCCTACTAAGATACAGCTACAACATCGAAACCTATGTACGTATGTATATGAGGCTATTAATACATATTCACCCAAATGATGCAGGAGTATATAGATATAGAGAACACTTGGGAGACATGACAGATTGTTTAAAAATAACACCAGTTGACATGTGTTGCCAACTAGTACCTGGAGTTGCACAGGATCTATAAGCACGTCAATTTCGGTTGTACCGAAAAATATGAAATACTAGAGAACCCGTCCACGCTTAACTGTGGCTGATACATAGATAATTCTACTACTACCATTTATATGATTTCTTCGGTAATTATTAGTTAATGAGATATAGCATTAATGTGAAGATGTTTAGTTACAAAAAAATGGATTATAAAGCATTTCGTGTGTTAATCAGTTTTTTTGGGAAATACTGATTTGGGGTCTGCATCAGGGAAATCCACGTTGAAAAGATATGTGCTATGTTGAAAGCAGGCGAAATGAGTAAAGTAGGTGCCTCCAACAAACAACCAAAACAGAAACATTTGATTCTGAGAAGTGTTTAAGTGCTCTAATCGGAATAAAGCCGAATTTTTGCGTCGGGGATAGAAACATAGTATACTGCACATGATGAAGCGGGGCGTGGAAAGAAAAGGTCGGCTGGAAAATGCACGCTGGAGATGCACGTACTCAGCGCCTGATTATTGAGCCAATTATAATCTATTACACTGCATATTTGGTTGCAGTTCTTTTCTTCTATTCCTAATACATAGCAATTGTATCAGTTTTGAGGACGAATCTGCTTAAAAATTGTACGCATATATTCAATTGATTCTTACAAACATGAATTTTGAACAAATGCTAATGATTTAAAATATAATTTTTCTATTTATGAGTTGTATTGGATTCTAACATAGAGAGATAAAGGTATCCTATGTCCTTACTCTGGCTCTAAGCTACCTCCCCACCAATTTTTAGCCAAATCGGTTCAGCCGTTCTTGAGTTATAAATGGTGTAACTAACACAACTTTCTTTTATATATATAGATTCTTACAAGAACTTGATTTTGATCGTTCAGTTTGTATGACAGTTATATGCTAGGTTCAATCTGAACAATTTCTTCGGTGAGTGCACCATTATCTTAGATAATTAGCAATGCCAAATTTCGTGAAGATATCTCGTTAAATGAAACAATTTTCCATACGAGCATTTCATTCCCGTCCTTCAGTTTGTATGACAAATTATCCAACTGATTCCCTATTAATAAAGTCCATCGTGAAACTAACTATAATAAACGAATTATGTCTTGCCTCAAAATGGTCTCCGTCTCGGCAATATCTTTGCCTCGACCTTTTTTGCGAGGTCTCAGAAGAGAAAAATGTCGCTGTGAGCCGGATCCAAAGAATATGTTGATACGGAAACTATTCGAAGCCGTTTTCTTATCGTTTTCAATAAGTTATGACACAGGGCATTGGGCCGCTATAGAGCTTGTGATATACCCTCTTTGCACAGAGCTTTCGCATACACAAATATTTATGAACAATATGTTTAATACTTTGCTTTGATATTTTTATCAATCAGGAATCTTCATTAATTTCATTTTACGATCTTTGCAAAAAATTCAGTGGATTTTTTGATATTTTGGTCTATAAGGCAATTTTTTTGAACGTTATCTGGACGTTCACTGTATATTTTTCAAGAGATAGATTCAATTTCAGCTTCTTTGTAGAATATGGTCGGACAAAAGCATGCCCGACGATTGGAATTCAAGTGTGTTCTATCTATCTAGCATATTATGTGAAATATTAAAGTCCACCGCAAACAAACTGATTGGACCCTATCTGTATGGCTTTAGGCCTGGAAAATCAACAAAGACCCGTGAAAAGAGGTTCGACACACACCACCTACTCGTCGTTTCAGAGCTACTTTTGACCGCTCGAAAAGGGGCTGCCTTTATGCCGCAATGTCTGAATTTGGTATTTCCACAAAACTAATACAGTTGTGTAAAGTAACGTTGAGCAATACCGAAAGCTCCGTCAGGATCGGGAAGGACCTCTTAGAGCCGTTTGATATCAAACGAGGTTTCAGACAAGGCGACTGCCTATCGTGCGACTTCTTCAATCTACTGCTGGAGAAAATAATTCGAGTCGCAGAGCTTAATCAAGGTACAATCGTCTATAAGAGTACAGCTGGCTGACGTATGTATGTCGACGATATTGATATCATTGGCCTCAACATCGTCGCCGTTAGGTCTTCTTTCTTAAGACTGGATAAGGAAGCGAGACAAACGGGTCTGGTAGTGAACGGAGGCAAGACAAAATATCTCTTGTCATCAAGCAAACAGTCGTCGCACTCACAACTCCCACGTCACTGTTGACAGTCATAACTTCGAAGACGTATGCTGTTAAACCAAACTCAAAACTGAATCTATAAATCACTCATTATTTACATACTACGAGTACTATATGGTACAGAGGCATAAATGATGACATCTGATGAGTCGACGTTAGTAGTTTTCGAGAGAAAGATCTGCGAAAAGTCTATGGTTAGTTGCGCATTGGCAACGGAGATTAACGCTTTCGATGGACGCTGAGCTGTACAAGTTATACGACGATTTTGACATACTTCAGCGAATTATGAGACAGCGATTACGCTGGCTAGATCATGTCGTCCGAATGGATAAATACACTCCATCTCTGTGAATATTCGACGCAGTACCCATCGGGGGAAGCAGATGAAGGGAGAGACTTCCACACCGTTGGAAAGACCAGGTGGAGAAGGACCTGCCTACATATGGAATCTCCAACTGCCGCCGTGTAAGCGGTGTCTACGCCAATAAAGAAGAAGACCCAATCTCTAAACATATAAATTCAATTCTAGTGACTCGCTCTTGTGAATTTTTCAGCTTGGCTGATACATTAAATACATATATATACATATATGTCCAGATGTATATAAAAAAATGTTTATAGGTTTGGGTAGGCAAAAGTAATTTGCACCCTACGGTATGTAAAAATGAAATATGACGTATGTATTTCATATTGACAAGTGCTTTAATTTAGTAAACAGCAGCAATGAAGTACCTCTATGCATAGTCATGTATTTTATTTTCATCACACAAGGCTATTTGCATAAGAACACAGCCATGTGTTTCCTAGTATATGGTATGCATAAGTAAGTAGATATATAGTATAAAATATGTGAATGACATGCGTTCTTTGTAGGCGCGATGATACCGAATCACACGTGAGGATGCACCATGAGTCCTACACATTCCGAATATATGTATTTGTACTGTAGTTTCAATATGAATGAAGCAGATAAAGATATATACGAATACGTATGAGTAACGACAAGCACATGTAAACAAAGTACTGGTGAATGTGATTACCAAGCAGCAGTTCAAAACTATTTACATAACATATGTACGTACATATATACATATATTATATGCCATCAGTATTTTAAGTCGACTGCTACCGGCAAGTTAACTGGTGAGGAAGTCCTTGCTGACGACTTTGTCATAATGCACTTCGGTCAAGTTCAACGAAGCAGACACTGAGCACTCTGAAGGTGACTGTGAAGTTTCGACGAAGGACCTTACAAGTACGGTAAATAGCTTCAGTATGAATGAAAAATTACAAAAATATGTTGCAAAGAGAGAGCGAGACAGAGAGAGATAGATAAAAATTATACATACATACATATGTATACTGGATATTACGCGAATAGCAGTTTCAATAACTCTAGAAATTGTTGGTCCTGAGCTTCTCTGACAATACCTACGGTAGAGATATAACTTTAGATTAAAAAAAAAATAATATTAATTTAAATGGAAATAGCTCTAAAATTTAGAATCGAAATTAGTAAAGAGTGTGATTTTAATACAATATCCATGAATGCCGCCGATTTGAAATGAACGGGATATCCCACAAAATTGAAGAAGTGATTTACGAAGAGAGCTCTTTGTTATCACTTCTAATGAGAACAGTTGGGGAAGTCCATCAACGAAACCGTTATACAAATTAGATAAAGAAGTATTAGCAGAATTGAGAAGAATGGAATCTCAGTGGCAATTCTTCACAAATCGGTGTCATTGCAACGTTTACTGGCTCTACACGGACTTACTGCCGCACACAAATCAAGCACTGCCTTAAGACAAAATTCTCAAAAGAATATTTGGTTTTCTAAGGCATGTTCTGAGACGAGATCCTGACACTATCTACCGAAACGCTATCGTCTGAATACCACAAGGCAGCTGACGGAAAAGTCGACCCGCTCTAACCTGGAGGAAAATTTAGACATCGTATTAGTTAGAAACCAAAAAAGTTGGAGTAAAATTAAGAGGCCGAATCGAAATATATGAAACAATCTCACTGTGGCCCTTTGCTCCGCCGCAGGGACATAGGATACAATATAGTAGAATTGGTTAGAAATTACGGAGAATGCACTAAAGCAAGATATAAGAGAAAGACTGAAAATCCAGAACAACATTTTCAAGAGAAATAAACGACTCAGGAAGAATTTAAGAATCGCGACAACACAAAAACTAGAAAAGTTCGGGTAAGCCGAAACAGATACTTGCAGCATACCCTAATAATTCAATGCCGATTCAAAAGATTTTTTGATGCTTTCTTTGGCACCACCTTGTTATTAATAACGAAGCTTTGATCGCATAACGTTTACCAAAAAAATATTGGATTATTCGAAAAGTGAACTCTTTTTGAGTAAAAAGGACCGTTTTTACGTTTGAACAAGAAAAAACGTTAACTTCGGCTGCACCGAGGCTAATACACCCTTCACAGGTGTAATTCTTTTAGTAACTATGTATGTGTTCAGTTTGTTTGCTACAGTAATCCGATCTCAAATTTTTTTTCGGAGATTATATATTATATGAAGCAGTAATCCATAAAAAAATTTCGTGAAGATACCACGTCAAATGTGAAAGTTTTCCATACAAGAACTTGATTCCGATCGTTCAGTTTGTATGGCAGCTATATGTTATAGTGGTCCGATATCGGCAGTTCCGACAAATGAGCAGCTTTTTGAAGAGAAAATGAAGATTGCAAAATTTCAAAACGATATCTTAAAAACTGAGGGACTAGTTCGTATATATACAGACGGACAGACAGACTAAATCAAATAACTAAATCGACTCAGTTCAACATAGTGATCACTTATATATATACTTTATAGGATCTCCGACGCTTTCTTCTGGGTGTTACAAACTTCGTGGCAAATTTAATATACCCTGTTCAGGGTATAAAAAGAATATCAATGGACGACGTTTCTTTAATTAGCAATAATATATGTATTTCGACGCCATCTAGATATAAATTTAAGGCAGATTCGACCATAATTATGTCAGTAAGCTTCGGTATTGTTTTCAAAACATGTTAAGTAAGAATCCCACCTTAACTTCTGCTGTACCAGAACTATAATAGCTTCCACAGGTGCTTTTCATATGGCTTAAATGATATAAAAAATATTTTTCTTGCTGCTGATTTGATAGCTATATGCTATATTGCCGATCTGAAAGTTTCTCTTAGTTGTATCCTTCGCACGGAAGTTGGCTGGAGAATGAGTGTCACTGCTTGTTGAAAGTAGGTGTATTTCACCATTCATCTACCTTTGATCGACTGCTTTATATGCAACCTCAGAAAGAGATCAATGAGGGAATATGACAGGCATAGCTTAAGAAGTACCTGTCGATAGGTATAGAATGGTAGGGATAGAGACCTTAAAGTCAAAACTTATATGGAGATCATAAAAGATATGAAGCGAACTGGGATATCAACCCCAAAGCCGGCGAGAGACGAGACTGCTATCACCGACGGACATAGCGATTTGACAAGTTGTGGTGCCAGCGGTCATACCTCTTCTGCAACGGGAGCAGATTGCTTCGATGGTAGCACTACACACGGGTGTTACAGTCCACATAGACTCGAACCAAGAAAGCGCTGTGAGCATTAACACAAAAGAAGTGCTCTTCTGAACAGGTAAGGGTCGACTGCACTCTGGCAACCAAAGAGGACCCCGTAAGAAGCCAAGCAAGGAGGAACTGGGGGTGCCATACAAGGCAGCGGTCGGGCTATGTAAAAACGACACGAGGGCAAGTCCAATGTAAAGAAAGAGGAGGTGAAACGGTTGGCTTGGAAAAAGAGACGGTGAAAAACGACCGAACATATTTCGTCATATGCAGGTGGTGCAGTGCCTCGGATCCAACGTTTGCGAACCGCATAGAGGAGCACATGGCTGAAAAGAGGCAACGACAGAGACTGAACGAAAGGTATAAATATTGATCCAATCAGCATATTTTCCCCGGAGATTGTTGTTTTTTTTTACATTAATCTTTATCAAATTTCGTGAAGATATCTTGACGGATCTTTCGTGGGTTACGTTCCTCAAACATATCCAATCGGCGCGCAAATTAATAATTGACCTTTTTTTTTAGCTATTATTTAGCTATTAACGGGTGTAGGCAGAAGAGTATTCTACTTCATTTAAGGTTGGCCTTAGCAAATATACTTACATTTATGTAACCACAGATAGGAAACTAATATTTGCCAGCACTTTCAATGACCCAATTTATTACCCAAACTACATAAATTGAAGAAAATATTGAATTGTAGGCCATCTACTTACTTAAGTATATACTTATGTGTGTATGTATGTACATATATGAGTACATAACTACTTGAATACCTTACATAATGTGTATGGCACGTAAAACCTTAGTAAAAGCGGCAATTCCTCCTCAATTGAGGACGTTGTAATAAGCAACAACAACACGTAGCACTTTTTGAACACCATTCAGCAAACAGTTTATGAGTAGTGCAAGCATATTTCATACAAATCCACTCAATTTAATTCAATTAAATTGATTGGTGATACCGGTGAAATACACGTAAAACATAACCTTTTGTGATGTAGATATATCTGTATTTATGTATGCACATACATATCTATATTTGTTTAGTAGTTGAGTGCGAATGTTTATTGCTTGTTGAAATGTATCGACTGCAACGCGTTGTGCTGTGCAATTTATTATACGGAATTAGTTTGTGACTCGTGCCACAAGCCAACCGACGTACTAGTCAACCAGACGCCCGACTTCGTAATTTCCCATTGTGGTCCAGCATTGGCAGTTGCCAGAGCGCGTTGTCACAGAGTAAATAAATTATTTATCTGTATAAATAAATGTCTTATACAGTATGATATGAAGTGTGCTTACATACATACATATATAAATATGTACTAGTAAATGGACGCCTACGCAGCCGTAAACCTGTACATATGGATGTAGTAAAACTGTAGTTTGCGGTTTATGCATGGCCCACAATCTCTTACAGTGTCAGAGTAATATTTCTGCGTACAATACACTGTTAGATGGCTTTAAAAAGCTTGAGATTTGAACATAGTGGTACAATGAGACATGCCAAAGAGATGCCGGAAATCGGTTGTAACTTCTCATATCAGAAAATATTTTCAAATCTTAAGAACTCTGAAGGCATTTCGACATGATGAAAGCTGTGGCACTGCCTATTAGTCCCAATCTATGAGTAGTACTTTTTTTACCCTGTTAAAGCTGTTCAATTAGTTAAGACAATTAAGATGCTGATTGACTCATCCGGTTTGGTATTCCCTATCACTTAAATTTGCTTCAATAATTAGTATTTGTCATCTGTCAAATAATACTTTGTTTTTGTTATATCATGCATGAGTCGTGTCAAGCTATCATGTTATTTTTATTCAGTACTGTTTGGCATTTCATCCTGGAAAGGTTTACTAATTGTCTGAACAGCGTTTAAAAGTCGTTCAAATTTTTTACGAAAACTCACGTTCTGTAAAGAATGTGTTTCGCTCCTTTCGCTCAACTTATGGTCAACATAATCAGCCTATTAAGCGTACTATTCGCAACACCATCACCCATCTTGAGACACCATTCATTATTCGACCGAATAGACCACGTCCATCATGCAGTGAATAAAATATAACAGCCCTAGCTGAGAGTGTAAAAGAAGAACGGGAGAGTGGATTCGGCGCCCTCTGCAGCAACTCAGATTGACGTACGGAACGAGATCTCAAATTCAAAACGTTCAAAATATGATTATGCAAAAACTGAAAACGACAATGCTTTCAAGAAGATTTCGACCCAAATTTTGTTCAGCGATGAGGCCCATTTCTGGGTCAATGGTTATATAAACAAGCAAAATGGCTACATTTGAAAGGAAAAGTAACCTGAAGAGATTCAAGAACTTCCATTTCATTCAGATAAAATAACATTTTGGTGTGATTTATGGGCCGGTGGAATCATCGGTACATATTTCTTCAAAAATAATGTGGATAAGAATGTTACCGTCTATTTGATGCCTGAAATTGAAGCTCGTGATCTCGGCGACATTTGGTTTCAACAGGATGGAGCGACTTCCCATACATCGCACCAATCAATGGATTTATTGAGAGAACCCTTCGGTGAGCATATAATTTAATGTTTTGGCTCGGTCGATTGGCCACCAAGATCCGTGAGACTTTTTCCTGTGGTAATATGTAAAGTTTAAAGTCTATGCGAACAATCCCGCTTCGATTTAGACCTTGGAGCAAAACATAACCATTGTTAATCACCAATGACAAGTCGAAATGCTCGAACGAGTCATCGAAACTTGGACTCAATGTTTCATCTGAGACCTTGCCCCGGCCAATATTTGAAAGAGATAATAAATGCCAAGAAATGTTCTTTCCAATGATAATAAACATTTCCCATTAAATTTGAAGTTTATATGTTTTTCTTTACAAAATCGAAAATAGTTCACCCTATAGCTGTCATACAAACTGACTGACCAGCCTAAGGTACGATATAATCTGCGAATAAATTGTTTAGATCAGATTACTATAACATACACATATATATATAGCTTCCATATAAATTGTACGATCCAAATTAATTTATTGTATGGAAAACTGTTTTATTTGATATTCATACCTCAAAAGTCTTCCTGACATACTTATATAAATATGTACATACATAAGTATATGAATATCCACAGACCGTATTATAAAATATCTGTATGTATGTCTACTATATTAGTAGATATAGACAATAGATGGAGTTATGCAGATTAGGATGAGTTTGCGCATGCAAATTGCTTTCCTCACAATCAATAAATTACGCATCTCACATCCCTTTTCAATATACACTGTACACACATTTTCTCTATTCATTTACTGACTTAGTCACTTAACGACATTTAAGTAAATCTATTATGTGACGTAAATTCTATAATAAAGGCATATCAATTATCGGCATTAAATAATAATGAAGTTATAAAATATATATATATAACTACAATGAGTATATGTACTAGGGAGGGTCGTATTTTTTCGAAATTAATAGCTCTTTCCAGGCAACTTTTAGGAAGGTCCTTTGAACTGCAACAAAAAATTTCCTGATGACACAGATCCATGTGACACAGATAAATAAGTAAAAGTAAGTCGAAATTCTGATCAGCAGAGCTATGCTAAGGTGAATTATAAGTCAGTCTGTTGATCTAGTGATTCTGTCCTTAATTCTTCAAACTTAGTTGTACTACAGTTATTGGATTGAAACTGTTTACATTTATTGCAGACTAATTTCTATAGCCGATAATAATTAAAAAAAGTACTTAAACTAACATTTTTATTAATTTTAAGCCCGGGAAGCATAATAAAGCGACGTGAAAACAGTTATTAAATATACGAACAATTCAACAATCATCTTTCAAATCGAGTGACTAATGTAAATTTTGGAAACAATAAACAGTCAAAGTGTCTCCACGAATGAAAATTACACAGAACAAGTCAATGCATTCAACTTTATATGACATAAAAATGTAACTTAGGCTTGAAAATAGAACTAATTGGAACCTATGATCTGCGATGATGCATAACCTGGAAGTTGAAGGCCAAAACTGAATATGAATTTATATAAACTGACAGCATTTGCTTTTAGTAATAAGAAAATCTGACTGAACACTCGAGAAACCTCACTCACTTTGACTTCACACCGTATCACTTGGATCACTGAGTCGCCAAACCGAAACTGTGCGGCTCTAACTCTACTCATATACCGGCGAAGGAGTTGTGGGTAGGAAGAAACCGTTGGATGGAGGGGCAGTGAACTTCTTTATAGATCAGTCACTGCTTGGGGGGAAGGTTGGTGAAGGGGTTTACTCTATCAACTTCAGCTTCAAACTTCCTGACTATTGCAGCGTCTTCCAGTCCGAGGTTGCAACCATTAAGGTAGCAATAGATTTACTGCTCTGAAGTGCAGCCTCCTTCAGAGAAGGAAGAAGCTTGGCCAGCGCTGGGCCATCA